>NW_017217924.1:0-12217 GCF_001704415.2 Capra hircus | reverse complement strand
CCGCCCAGGAAACGCCCCTAGGGTCCCTTTGAATTGGCACCAACGCCCCTTTCCCAGCCTGCCTTGCTCTGGAGATTTCCCGCCTTTTCACATTCCACAGATCCCTGGTCCTCGACTTTCCCCGCTGGCTCCTCCGAGGCATTCCGGGACACCAGACACTCTCTCCAGCGCCTCCACCTAGATCCCTCGCTGTCCTCGCCTCCGTTTCCCCCATGCCCCCTCCCCAACTCCTCCGTGGGCTCTTGGCATCCTTTCCCTACAGCAGTCCCAGAGTGCCACCGCCGAGGGCTTTGAGTTGCCTGGAGCCCAAGGCTCCGGCCAGAGACCTGAGGGGCCAGCGTCTGGACTGGCAGCTAATGCCATTTGGGGCTTTTCTCACGTGGAGCCTGAGGCCCGCACCTCCGCGGGCAACCCCCCAGCGCGAGTGCCCTGGAGATACCCGCCCAAGGGGACAGTGTACCCCCTACTGTGGGGAAGGAGGTTCCTGTTTTCCCTGCACTGGTTCGACTTTCACGCCGAGGATCGACTCACATCATGGTGGCAAGTGGAATAGCCCTGTGGGAAAGCCTCCTGGGAAAGACTCCAGGGAAAGCACAGATTCCTTGATCCACGAGAAGGGAAGCGTGACAGTGCTGCTACCGCTCGGGAGGAAAGCGCACGTGCATGACCCCACGCGAGCCGAGGACTGACGCAAGCTTGGGAGACTCCAGAAGTACGCCAAGATCCATGTCAGCACTGGAGAGGAATCCTCAGGTTCCGGTCCCGACTCCACACAAGGTCTTAGGCCCCGGCATCGACGGGAGAGGAATACTGAGAGGCCCCCTAGCACCTCGCATGGGGACTGGCCTTTCCTGAGGTCACCAGAGCGGGTCCCTGAGGTCTCCGTCGTAACTCGAGAGCACCTGCCGCAACAAGAGAAAATCCAGGAGGTTCTCCCCTCCAGGCGAGATGAGGCCCATTTCCGCTGAGGCGTCTCGAGGCTAATCACACCTAACCTCTGGAACTTCCAAAGGGTCCTTCACACCCTTGCTGCAAGTCAAGAAGTTCTCCGACATACCCATATCCCTCGAGAGGAAGGACGAGGGTCTCGCCCATATCCACCGGAGCCCCGTTTCCGCCTCGTAGCTCGAGAAGAGGGATCCTTTCCCTTCGTCGTCGGGAAAGAATTCCCGGCCTTCCCGTCGCATCTCAAGAGGAGGCGCTCTCAACAGGAAAGACGAGAGGAACTCCAGGGCCTTGCCAGCATTCCAAGAGTCCCCCAGATTTCTAAGTCCATTCCAGAAGAAACTGTTTTCCCTGCACTGCCTCGAAGTTCGCGCCGAGGATCGACTCACACCACCGTGGCACGTGGGACAGCCCTGTTGGAAAGCCTCGTGGGAAAGCCTCAATGGAAAGCAACAGATCCCTTGATCCACACGTCGGCAAGCGTGACACTGCTGCTGCAGGTCGTGAGGAAATGGCAGGTGCATGCCCCACACGAGATGAGGACTGACTCCCCTGGTGAGACTCCAGAAGTATGGAAAGATTCATGTCAGCACTGGAGAGGCATCCTCAGGGTCTGGCCCCGACTCCACACAAGGTCTTAGGCACCGGCATTGATGGGAGAGGAATCCCTAGAGCCCCCTGGTAACCTCACATGGGGACTAGACTTTCCTGAGGCCACCAGAGCGGGTCCCTGAGGACCCGTCGTAACTCGAGAGCACCTGCCGCAACTGGGTAAAATCCAGGAGGTTCTCCGCTCCAGGCGGGATGAGGCCCATTTCCTCTGAGGTGTCTGGAGGCTCATCACACCTAACCTCTGGAAATTAAAAAGGGTCCTTGCTGCAATTCAAGAAGTTCCCCGACATACCCGTCTCCACACGAGAGGAAGCACGAGGGTCCCGCCCACATTCAGAGGAACCCCGTTTCCGAGATGAGGATCCAATCCTGTTTAGTCAGGAAAGATTTTTCGGCGTTCCCATGGCATCTCAAGAGCAAGGGTTCTCAATAGGAAAGGCGAGAGGAACTCCAGTGTCGTGCCACCATTTCAAGAGTCCCCCAGATGTCGCAGTCCATTTCAGAGGAAACCGTTTTCCCAGCACTGCCTCGACTTTCCACGCCGAGGATCCACTCACACCCTGGTGGCATGTGGGACAGCCCTGTGAGAAAGCCTCGAGGGAAAGCCACAGATCCCTTGATCGCCGCGACGGGAAGAGGAGGCGCGCTGCACAGGAAAGGCGAGAGGAACTCATGGGTCGTGCCACCATTCCAAGAGTCCCCCAGATGTCTCAGTCCATTCCAGAGGATCCTGTTTTCCCTGCACTGCTTCAACTTTCACGCCGAGGATCGACTCACACCACGGTGGCACGTGTGACAAACCTGTGGGAAAGCCTCGTGGGAAAGCCTCGAGTGAAAGCCACAGATCCCTTAATCCACGCGACGGGAAGCGTGACACTGCTGCTACAGCACGGGAGGAAAGCACACGTGCATGCCCCTACTCGAGACGAGAACTCACTCCCCTGGGGAGACTCCAGAAATACCCCAAGATGCATGTCAGCCCTGGAGAGGAATCCTCAGGTTCCGGCCCCGACTCCACACAAGGTCTTAGGCCCTGGCATCGACGGGAAAGGAATAGCGACAGGACCTCTAGCAACTCGCATGAGGACTGGCCTTTCTTGAGGTCACCAGAGCGGGTCCATGAGGTCCCCGTCGTAAGTCGAGAGCACCTGCCGCAGTTCGGTAAAATCCAGGAGGTTCTCCCCTGCAGGTGAGATGAGGCCCGTTTCCACTGAGGTGTCTCAAGGCTAATCACACGTGAACTCTGGAACTTCTAAAGAGTCTTTCACAGTCATGCTGCAACTCAAGAAGTTCCCCGACATACCCGTTTCCACTCAAGAGGAAGCACGAGGGTCCCGGCCACATCCAGAGGAGCTCCGTTTCCGGCTCGTAGCTCGACATGAGGGATCCTTTCCCTACTTGGTCGGGAAAGAATTCCCGGCATTCCCATCGCATCTCAAGAGGAGGCGCTCTCCAAAGGAAAGGGGAGAGGAACTGCAGGGTCGTGCCACCATTCCAAGACTCCCCCAGATGTCTCAGTCCATTCCACAGGAACCTGTTTTCCCTGCACTGCCTCGGCTTTCACGCCGAGGATCGACTCCCACCACCGTGACAAGTGGGACAGCCCTGTGGGAGAGCCTCGTGGGAAAGACTCGAGGGAAAGTCACAGATCCACTAGGTCCTCGCAAGCAGAAGTGTGACACTGCTACTACAGCATGGGAGGAAAGGGCACGCTCATGCCCCCACTAGAGACGAGGCCTGAATCCCCTGGGGAGACTCCAGAGGTACCCCAAGACCCATGTCAGCACTGGAAAGGAATCCTCAGGTTCCGGCACCGAATGCACACAAGGTCTTAGGCCCCGACATCGACGGAGAGAGGAATCCCGAGAGGCCCCCGAGCAACTCGCATGGGGACTGGACTTTCCTCAGGCCACCAAAGCGGGTCCTTGAGGTCCAGGTCGTAAGTCGAGAGCACCTGCCGCAACTCGAGAAAATCCAGGAGGTTCTCCCCTCCAGGTGAGATGAGGCCCATTTCCGCTGAGGTGTCTCAAGGCTAATCACACCTAAACTCTGGAAATTCGAAAGGGTCCTTCACACCCTTGCTGCACCTCAAGAAGTTCCCCTACATACCCGTCTCCACTCGAGAGGAAGCACGAGAGCCCAGCCCACATTCAGATGAGCCGTGTTTCCGCCTCGTAGCTCGAGAGGAGGGATCCTTTCCTGGGTGTCCGGAAAGAATTCCCGGCGTTCCCATCGCATCTCAAGAGGAGGCGCTCTAAACAGTAAAGGTGAAAGGAACTCCACGTCGTGCCACCATTCCCAGAGTCCCCTGGATGTCTCAGTCAATTCCAGGGAAACCTGTTTTCCCTGCACTGCCTCGACTTTCAATCCGAGGATAGAGTCACACCACAGTGGCACGAGGGACAGCCGTGTGGGAAAGCCTCGAGGGAAAGCCTCGTGGGAACGCCTCGAGGTAAAGCCACAGATCCCTTGATCCACGTGAAGGGAAGCGTGACACTGCTGATACAGCTTGGGAGGTAAGCGCACGTGCATGCCCCCACTCGAGACGAGGACTGACTCCCAGGGGAGACTCCAGAAGTACCCCAAGATCCATGTCAGCACTGGAGAGAAATCCTCAGGTTCCAGCACCGACTCCACACAAGGTCTTAGGCCCTGGCATCGACGGCAGAGCAATCCCGAGAGGCCCCCGAGCAACTCGCATGGGGCTGGCTTTTCCTGAGGCCAGCAGAGCCGGTCCCTGAGGGCCCCATCGTAAGTCTAGGGCACCTGCCGCAACTCGAGAAAATCCAGGAGGTTCTACCCTCTAGGCGAGATGATGCCCATTTCCACAGAGGCGTCTCGAGTGTAACCACATCTAACCTCTGGAACTTCCAAAGGATCCTTCACACCCTTTCTGCAACTCAAGCAGTTCCCCGACATACCCGTCTCCACTCGAGAGGAAGCACGAGAGTCCCGCCCACATGCACAGGACCCCCGTTTCTGCCTCATAGGACGAGAGGAGGAATCCTTTCCCTGCGTGGTGGGGAAAGAATTCCCGGCATTCCCGTCCCATCTCAA
This sequence comes from Capra hircus, assembly GCF_001704415.2. NCBI lineage: Eukaryota > Metazoa > Chordata > Mammalia > Artiodactyla > Bovidae > Capra > Capra hircus. Next base: position 7,603 of record NW_017217924.1, on the reverse strand, counting down.
GAGGATGCGCTCTCCACAGGAAAGGCGAGAGGAACTCCAGGGTCGTACCACCATTCCCAGAGTCTCCCAGATGTCTCAGTCCATTCCAGGGAAACCTGTTTTCCCTGCACTGCCTCGACTTTCAAGCCGAGGATCGACTCACACCACGGGGGCACGTGGGACAGCCTTGTGAGAAAGCCTCGTGGGAAAGCCTCGTGGGAAAGCCTCGAGGGAAAGCCACAGATCCCTTGATCAACGGGAAGGGAAGCATGACACTGCTGCTACAGCTCGAGAGGAAAGCGCACGTTCATGCCCCCACTCGAGTTGAGGACTGACTCCCCTGGGGAAACTCCAGAAGTACCCCAAATCCAGGTCAGCACTAGAGAGGAATCCTCACGTTCCGGCAGCGACTCAACACAAGGTCATAGGAGCCGGCATCTACGGGAGTGGAATCCCGAGAGGCCCCCGAGCAACTCGCATCGGGACTGGCCTTTGCTGAGGCCACAAGAGCGGGTCCCTGAGGTCCCCGTCGTAAGCCCAGAGCACCTGCCACAACTCGAGAAAATCCAGGAGGTTCTCCCCTCCAGGCGAGATGAGGCCCATTTCCGCTGAGGCGTCTCGAGGCTAATCACACCTAACCTCTGGAACTTACAAAGGGTCATTCACACCCTTGCTGCAACTCAAGAAGTTCCCCGACATACCCGTCTCCACTCGAGAGGAATCACGAGAGTCCCGCCCTCATCCAGAGGAGTCCCGTTTCCGCCGCCTAGCTAGAGAGGAGGGATCCTTTCCCTGCGTGGTCGGGAAAGAATTCCCGGCGTTCCCGTCGCATCTCAAGAGGAGGCGCTCCCCACAGGAAAGGCGAGAGGAACTCCAGGGTAGTGCAATCATTCCCAGAGTCGCCCAGATGTCTCAGTCCATTCCAGGGAAACCTGTATTCCCTGCACTGCCTCAACTTTCAAGCCGAGAATCGACTCACACCACGGTGGCACGTGGGACAGCCCTGTGGGAAAGTCTCGTGGGAAAGCCTCGTGGGAAAGCCTCGAGGGAAAGCCACAGATCCCTTGATCCACGCGAAGTGAAGAGTGACACTGCTGCTACAGCTCGGGAGGAAAGCGCACGTCCATTCCCCCACTCGGGACGAGGACACACTCCCCTGGGGAGACTCCAGAAGTACCCCAAGATCCATGTCAGCACTGGAGAGGAATCCTCAGGTTCCGGCACCGACTCCACACAAGGTCTTATGCCGGGGTCCAGCCCCGGTGGATCCAGGGAATTCTTAGGGTGGACGGCGTTGGCGGGCAAAGACTTGTTTATTTATTAATGTAAGATTAGATTAGGAAACTATAGTGTAGTAAGAAGATTAAGTGGAGGAAGAGGGCTGAATAGCTTGGTTTACGCGAACGGCCAATCAAATTCCAGACAAGGAATTTGCACCACCTACGTTGGGCCACCGGCACCCGCTTGAATATCTAAGGGTGCCTCGCCTTAAGCTCCCTTTCGTGCGGGTCTTAACAGCCAGGGAAAGTAAGTAGACCTGGCGAGCCTCCGCACTCCAGGTGGAGATTCAGCCTGAAGTTATAGTAAAGAGCAGAGAGAAGGAAAGGTAGAGAAGAAGAAAGAGAGAGAAAGACACGGGGGGAGCCAGAGTCCCAAGAAACCAGGCTGAGAGACTAGTTCGAGAAGCTGGTCCGAGAAACTGGCCCACGGCCCCTGGCCTCCTCCTTTATTGTTCAGAAGGTCTTTCATACTTTTGATAATACATGGAGATCAATGGATAACCCAAAATTATGTAGTGTTCGCAACCCAGATTCTTTCTGTATATCATTTTGTATACAAAAGGTCTCAGGTGATTTACATTATCTTCTGGCCAAGAGGCTTGTTAACACTTTTTGGCTCTCTTCCTTAATGAATGTTAATTTTGTTTCCCCTGAAGTGTTTTTCTTTAATCTGCATCTCCTTAAAGCATTAAAGTTACATCTCTATAGAACAAAGGTGCAGTGGGTTATAACAAAGAAGGTACTTAAATCAAAGATCTAATGTTGCTAATACCAGGTCTACTACTTGTTTTTCACATACCAACTATATCTAAAAATAAAGGATATGAAAATTTGGCAGCAAGCATTGACGCAAAAAATGAAACTTTTAATCAGTCCTATTCTAAAGATTCTTACTCCTCGGAAGCTCCTGCATTCCTAGGATGTTTTAAGCTTCCTGTGCCTCCTGCGGTCAGGAGGCCTCAAACAATCACAAGCGCAGCTGTACGAGTCCTACAGGCAGGCTAGCAAGCCATCAGAGGGTTTTTGGATTGAAACACTCTTTCAAATGCAGAAGACTAACGCCCTGAATTGACTTTTTCCAGAAAAGGTCAGAAGAGTGAAAAAGCAGAGCACAAAAACCGGCAGATTTTTGTTGGGGTACATGCTTAAAAATTTGCAGAGGGGTCCCTGAAGTCTGAGCACGCCTTGCGTATGTCAGCTTCCTTCCTCATAACCTTGTCTCGGGCGGGCTTCCTCACACTGACTCCCGGCAGCATAGCCCCGGCATCGACGGGAGAGGAATCCCGAGAGGCCCCCGAGCAACTCGCATGCAGACTGGCCTTTTCTGAGGCCACCAGAGCGGGTCCCTGAGGTCCGCGTCGTAAGTCGAGAGCACCTGCCGCAACTCGAGAAAATCCAGGAGGTTCTCCCCTCCAGGGGAGATGAGGCTCATTTCGGCTGAGGCGTCTCGAGGCTAATCACACCTAACCTCTGGTACTTCCAAAGGGTCCTTCACACCCTTGCTGCAACACAAGAAGTTCCCCGACATACCCGTCTCCACTCGAGAGGAAGAACGAGAGTCCCGCCCACATCCAGAGGAGCCCCATTTCGGCCTCCTAGCTCGAGAGGAGGGATCCTTTCCCTGCGTGGTCGGGAAAGAATTCCCGACTTTCCCGTCGCAATTTAAGAGTAGGCGCTCTCCACAGGAAAGGCGAGAGGAACTCCAGGGTGGTGCCACCATTCCCAGAGTCCCCCAGATGTCTCAGTCCATTCCAGTGAAACCTGTTTTCCCTGCACTGCCTTGACTTTCAAGCCGAGGATCGACTCACACCACGGTGGCACGTGGGACAGCCCAGCGGGAAAGCCTCCTGGGAAAGCCTCGAGGGAAACCACAGATCCTTTGATCCACGTGAAGGGAAGCGTGACACTGCTGCTACAGCTCGAGAGAAATCGCACGTGCATGCCTCCCCTCGAGACGAGGACTGACTCCCCTGGGGAGACTCCAGAAGTACCCCAAGATCCAAAGTCAGCACTGGAGAGAAATCCTCAGGTTCCAGAACCGACTCCACACACGGCCTTGGCCACGGCATCGACGGGAGAGGAATCCCGAGATGCCCCCGAGCAACTCGCATGGGGAATGGCCTTTCCTGAGGCCACCAGAGCGGGTCCCTGAGGTCCCCGTCGTAAGTCGAGAGCTCCTGCCGCAACTCGAGAAAATCCAGGAGGTTCTCCCCTCCTGGCGAGATGAGGCCCATTACTGCTGAGGCGCCTCGAGGCTTATCAAACCTAACCTCTGGAATTTCCAAAGGGTCCTTCACAACCTTGCTGCAACTCAAGAAGTTCCCCGACTTACCCGTCTCCACTCGACAGGAAGCACGAGAGTCCGGCCCACATCCAGAGTAGACCCTTCTCTGCCTCCTAGCTCGAGGGAGGGATCCTTTCACTGCGTGGTCAGGAAAGAATTCCCGGTGTTCCCTTCGCAACTCAAGTGGAGGCGCTCTCCACAGGAAAGGCGAGAGGAACTCCAGGGTCGTGCCACCATTCCCAGAGTCCCCCAGATGTGCAGTCCATTTCAGGGAAAGCTGTTTTCCCTGCACTGCCTCGACTTTCAAGCCGAGGATCGACTCACACCACGGTGGCTCGTGGGATAGCCCTGTGGGAAAGCCTCGAGGGAAAGCCTCGTGGGAAAGCCTCCAGGGAAAGCCACAGATTCCTTGATCCAAGCGAAGGGAAGCATGACACTGCTGCTACAGCTCGGGAGGAAAGCGCACGTGCATGCCCCCACTCGAGACGAGGACTGACTCCCCTGGGGATACTCCAGAAGTACTCCAAGATCCATGTCAGCACTGGAGAGGAATCCGCAGGTTCAGGCACCGTCTCCACACAAGGTCTTAGGCCCCGGCATAGACGGGAGAGGAATCCCGAGAGGCCCCGTGAGCATACTCGCATGGGGACTGGCCTTTCCTGAGGCCACCAGAGCGGGTCCCTGAGGTCCCCATCGTAAGTCGAGAGCATCAGCCGCAACTCGAGAAAATCCAGGAGGTTCTCCCACTCCAGGCAAGATAAGGCACATTTCTGCTTAGGCGTCTCGAGGCTAATCACACCTAACTTCTGGAACTTCCAAAGGGTCCTTCACACCCTTGCTGCACCTCAAGAAGTTCCCCGAGATACCCATGTCCACTCGAGAGGAAGCACGAGAGACCTGCGCACATCCAGAGGAGTCCCGTTTCCGCCTCCTAGCTCGAGAGGAGGGATCCTTTCCCTGCGTGGTCGGGAAAGAATTCCCAGTGTTCCCGTCGCAGCTCAAGAGGAGGCGCTCTCCACAGGAAAGGCGAGAGGAACTCCAGGGTCGTGAAACCACTCCCAGAGACCCCAGATTTCTCAGTCCAACCAGGGAAACCTGTTTTCCCTGCACTGCCTCGACTTTCAAGCCGAGGATCGACTCACACCACGGTGGCACGTGGGACAGCCCTGTGGGAAAGCCTCGTGGGAAAGCCTCGTGGGAAAGCCTCGTGGGAAAGCCTCGAGGGAAAGCCACAGATCCCTTGATCCACGAGAAGGGAAGCGCGACACTGCTGCTACAGCTCGGGAGGAAAGCGCACGTGCATGCCCCCACTCGAGACGAGGACTGACTCCCCTGGAGAGACTCCAGAAGTACCCCAAGATCCATGTCAACACTGGAGAGGAATCCTCAGGTTCTGGCACCGACTCCACACAAGGTCTTAGGCCCCAGCATCAACGGAGAGGAATCCTGAGAGGCACCCGAGCAACTCGCATGGGGACTGCCCTTTCCTGAGGCCACCAGAGCGGGTCCCTGAGGTCCCCGTCGTAAGTCGAGAGCTCCTGCCGCAACTCGAGAAAATCCAGGAGGTTCTCCCCTCCTGGCGAGATGAAGCCCATTTCTGCTGAGGCGCCTCGAGGCTTATCAAACCTAACCTCTGGAATTTCCAAAGGGTCCTTTCACAACCTTGCTGCAACTCAAGAAGTTCCCCCGACTTACCCGTCTCACTCGACAGGAAGCACGAGAGTCCGGCCCACATCCAGAGGTAGACCCTTCTCTGCCTCCTAGCTCGAGGGAGGGATCCTTTCACTGCGTGGTCAGGAAAGAATTCCCAGTGTTCCCTTCGCAACTCAAGTGGAGGCGCTCTCCACAGGAAAGGCGAGAGGAACTCCAGGGTCGTGCCACCATTCCCAGAGTCCCCCAGATGTGCAGTCCATTTCAGGGAAAGCTGTTTTCCCTGCACTGCCCTCGACTTTCAAGCCGAGGATCGACTCACACCACGGTGGCTCCTGGGACAGCCCTGTGGGAAAGCCTCGTGGGAAAGCCTCGTGGGAAAGCCTCCAGGGAAAGCCACAGATCCTTGATCCAAGCGAAGGGAAGCATGACACTGCTGCTACAGCTCGGGAGGAAAGCGCACGTGCATGCCCCCACTCGAGACAAGGACTGACTCCCCTGGGGATACTCCAGAAGTACTCCAAGATCCATGTCAGCACTGGAGAGGAATCCGCAGGTTCAGGCACCGTCTCCACACAAGGTCTTAGGCCCCGGCATAGACGGGAGAGGAATCCCGAGAGGCCCGTGAGCATACTCGCATGGGGACTGGCCTTTCCTGAGGCCACCAGAGCGGGTCCCTGAGGTCCCCATCGTAAGTCGAGAGCATCAGCCGCAACTCGAGAAAATCCAGGAGGTTCTCCCCTCCAGGCAAGATAAGGCACATTTCTGCTGAGGCGTCTCGAGGCTAATCACACCTAACTTCTGGAACTTCCAAAGGGTCCTTCACACCCTTGCTGCACCTCAAGAAGTTCCCCGAGATACCCATGTCCACTCGAGAGGAAGCACGAGAGACCTGCGCACATCCAGAGGAGCCCCGTTTCCGCCTCATAGCTCGAGAGGAGGGATCTTTCCCTGCGTGGTCGGGAAAGAATTCCCGGCGTTCCCGTCGCATCTCAAGAGGAGGCGCTCTCCACAGGAAAGGCGAGAGGAACTCCAGGGTCATGCCACCATTCCCCAGAGTCCCCCAAATATCTCAGTCCATTCCAGGGAAACCTGTTTTCCCTGCACTGCCTCGACTTTCAAGAGGAGGATGACTCATACCACGGTGCCACGTGGGACAGCCCTGTGAGCAAGCCTCGTGGGAACGCCTCTTGGGAAAGCCTCGATGGAAAGCCACAGATGCCTTGATCCCAGCGAAGGGAAGCGTGACACTGCTGCTACAGCTCGGGAGGAAAGCGCACGTGCATGTCCCCACTCGGGACGAGGACTGACTCCCATGGGGAGACTCCAGAAGTACCCCAAGATCCATGTCAGCACTGGAGAGGAATCCTCAGGTTCCGGCACCGACTCCAAACAAGGTCTTAGGACCCTGCATCGACGGGAGAGAAATCCCGAAAGGCTCCCGAGCAACTCGCATTGGGACTGGCCTTTCCTGAGCCTCCAGAGGGGTCCCTGTGGTCCCGTCGTAAGTCGAGAGCACCTGCCACAAGTCGAGAAAATCCAGGAGGTTCACCCTCAGGCAAGTTGAGGCCCTTTTCCGCTGAGGCGACTCGAGGCTAATCACATCTAACCTCTGGAACTTCCAAAGGGACCTTCACAGCCTTGCTGCCACTCAAGAAGTGCCCCGACATACCCGCCTCCACTCAAGAGGAAGCCCGAGAGTCCCGCCCACATCCAGAGGAGCCCCGTTTCCGCCTCCTAGCTCGGGAAGAGGGATCCTTTCCCTGCGGGCTCGGAAAGAATTCCCGGCGTTTCCGTCGCATCTCAAGAGTAGGCGCTCTCCAAGGAAAGGCGAGAGGAACTCCAGGGTCGTGCCACCATTCCCAGAGTCCCCCAGATGTCTCAGTCCATTCCAGGGAAAGCTGTTTTCCCTGCACTGTCTCGACTTTCAAGCCGAGGATCGACTCACACCACGGTGACACGTGGGACAGCCCTGTGGGAAAGCCTCGTGGGAAAGCCTCGGGGAAAGCCACAGATCCCTTGATCACGCGAAGGAAGCGTGAACAGCTGCTACAGTTCGGGAGGAAAGGACACGTGCATGCCCCACTCGAGACGAGGACTGACTCCCCTGGGGAGACTCCAGAAGTACCCTAAGATCCATGTCAGCACTGGAGAGGAATCCTCAGGTTCCGGCACCGAATCCACACAAGATCTTATGCCAGGCATCGACGGGAAGGGAATCCTGAAGGCCCCCGAGCAACTCGCATGGGGACTGGCCTTTCCTGAGGCACCAGAGCGGTCCCTGAGGTCCCGTCGTAAGTGGAGAGCACCTGCCGCAACTCGAGAAAATCCAGGATGTTCTCCGCTCCAGGCGAGATGAGGCCCATTTCCGATGAGGCGTCTCGAGGCTAATCACACCTAACCTCTGGAA
>NW_017217923.1:0-12220 GCF_001704415.2 Capra hircus | reverse complement strand
CCCAAGGATCCCTAACGTGGTGTGCTTAGCAATGCTTGAAAATCGCATCCCATTGCTGTTTTCCTCCTTCGGACAGAGCTAGCTTTGTTCCCTGCTTTGGGATAGGAAGGATAGCTACTCGCATTGGATGTGCAGTGCCCTCGACTAGGTGACCCTAGCATGGCACTCAGCCCGCTCAGACACACTCCGAGGCTTCTTTCTCATGGGAAGCACTGCTCCAACCTAGGAATGTGTCTGCAATGCTTGGAAAGTGCAGTGAGACACACAGCCCTGACTCTGCAATTGAGGCCCTCAGAGCAAGCCTGCAGCTCTGATGTCTGAGAAGCAAAACACTTGCTGCAAAGAGAGGCCTGAAAACACACTCTCTGTGGATGACTTTCCTTCCTCTAAGGAAGATAGTTTTCCCAGTCTCCTGCTTCCTGAATGTCACACAGCTGGAATGCGCTTGCTTGGAGGTCGTGATTCAGTGGCAATGACCCCTGAGGCCCTTTGCCCAGGGAGGGCTCCCACACTCACAGGCAAATCAAAGCAACTTCCAAGTGAGTCAGCTCTTCACATCAAGTGGCCAAAGTATTGGAGTTTCAGGTTCAGTATTAGTCCTTCCAATGTATATTCAGACCTGATTTCCTTTAGGATGGAGTGGTTGCGTCTCCTTGTAGTCTAAGCGACCTACAAGCATCTTCTCCAACACCACAGTTCAAAAGCATCCAATTTTCAGCTGTCACTTTCTTTATAGTACATCTTTCATATCCATCCATGACATATGGAAAAACCATAGCCTTGACTGGATGGATCTTTGTTGGCAAAGCAACGTCTCGGCTTTTTAATATGCTGTCTAGTTTGGTCATCACTTTTCTTCCAAGTCATAAATATGTTTTAAGTTCATGGAGGCAGCCATCACCTGCAGTGATTTCCAAGCCCCCAAAATAGTCTGCTGCTGTTTCCAATGTTTTCCCATCTATTTGCCATGAAGTGATGAGACTGGATGCAATGATTTTAGTTTTCTGAATGCTGAGCTTTAAGCTAACTTTTTCACTCTCCTCTTTCACTTTCATCAGGAGACTCTTTAGTTCTTCTTCACTTTCTGCCATAAGGGTGGTGTCATCTGCATATCTGAGATTCTTGATATTTCTCCCAGCAATCTGGATTCCAGCGTGTGCTTCCTCCAGCCCAGTGTTTCTCATGATGTACTCTGCATATAAGTTAAATAAGCAGGGTGACAATACACTGCCTTGACATATTCCTTTTCCTATTTAGAACCAGTCTGTTGTTCCATGTCCAGTTCGAACTGTTTCTTCCTGACCTGCATACAGGTTTCTCAAGAGACAGGTCAGGTGGTCTGGTATTCCCATCTCTTTCAGAATTTTTCCCAGTTTATTGTGATCCACACAGTCAAAGGCTTTGGCATAGTCAATAAAGCAGAAATAGATGTCTTTTTTTCTGAACTCTCTTGCTTTTTCAATGATCCAGTGGATGTTGGCAGTTTGATCTCTGGTTTCTCTGCATGTTTTAAATCCCTCTTGAACATTTGGAAGTTCACAGTTCATGTGAACTTGGAGAATTTTGAGCATTACTTTACTAGTGTGTGAGATGAGTGCAATTGTGCAGCAGCTTGAATATTCTTTGTCATTGCCTTTCTTTGGGATTGGAATGAAAACTGACCTAATGACTAGATGTTTTCAATTGCATATGCTGAAAGAACTGGCTGTGCAGTTTTGAAGAAAAAAAAAATCATTTTAACCCATTTTCTCTGAAGTGCAAGGCATATCATGGCCATCCCTGAATCATAAAGTCACCTTTTCTTTATGTAGTCATAGTTTCATGCCTAAATTATAGGCCAACTCATGCTCAAATTGACTCTGATGTCAGGGGCAGATCAACTAATAAAAAGCTTGGATTGTCCCTCTGGAGGAAAGTGAGATCTTTGTCCCACGAGAAGAATCTGAAGGGTTAAGGGAACTTGCAAGAGTGGGGAAAGCTTAGTCCATCCTACATGTACCAAAATCTTAAATAAGGCTTATTTACTTTACCGAAGTAAAAAAAACAGATGATGAAAACAATTATAAATCAATGAAAGGTAAAGAAATCCATAGTCTGTTATCAAAAATTGCATTCTAAGAAAACTTTGTTCTCTTAACCTAGAGAGGAGACTAAATTCCATCTGGTACCAGCTTACCAGAAGACAAACAAACAAACAAACAAATTATCGGTAAGCTTAAAAAATGTATATTCCATATATCTTGAAGTAGCAGTATTTCTGCAAAGGCATCAGTGTGAAATCATAGAAGACATGGTTAAAACCTGATTAAATAGAAATTGACAATGTAATCTGGTCACTGCTGCGACTTGAAATGCTTTAATATGATAACTGGAATTATAACTGACAGCATTTGACCAGGACATATCAGATTTTCACGGATGTCAGATAATTTCTAGGATATCTATATTAGGAACTGAAGGAATCTTTGAACCTAGGAAAGAAAACAACAGTCTCAAAGGCCCTTGCTGAATATCTATCAGCAAGGAATGTCTTTGCAAGGATCGCAAAATGAAGGGAAATTACACCGACCTGCCTCTGCAACTTCGGTCCTCTGAGCAGATCTGGAGGTCTCCCTTTGTATAAGCTAACCTGTTCCTTCCAAATAGAGGTTTGCAACACAAAACAAGTGGCCGCCTATTCTTCCTCGAAGGAGGATCTCTTTCCCCACATCCTGCGAACTCCTTTTCCGCCTCCAGGAAAAGCGCTTCTTGCAGTTCCTTTCAGAAAATCCTATGGACGGAGAAGCCTGGTAGGCTGCAGTCCGTGGGGTCGCTGAGGGTCGGACACGACTGAGCGACTGCACTTTCATTTTCACTTTCATGCATTGGAGAAGGCAATGGCAACCCACTTACTGTTCTTGCCTGGAGAATCCCAGGGACGGGGGAGCCTAGTGGGCTACCGTCTATGGCGTCGCACAGAGTCGAACACGACTGAAGCAACTTAGCAGCAGCAGCAGCAGCAGTTCCTTTCTTAGGGGCAGTTATCCCTGAGATTGGGACCTGGAAAGGCAGAGCCACCTCCACACACACACGTCTTTTCTGTCCCCTTTCCTCTGGAGGAGAGCTCTAGTGAGCCTAGGTCGGTCAGGAAAATTCTTGGCTTTGACGGGATCACACCCGGTGTGTGAACCTGCATACCCGACCTAGGGGCCACAGGGCACCTGTTTTGCTCGAGTGGGTCCTGGAGGGGTGCAGCATAGCAAGAGCTTAAAAATCCATCCAATTTGTCTTTTTTTTTTTTTACCTCGGAGAGAACGAGTTTGCTCCACCTCCACCCTTTGGCAGTGTGGAGGGAAGAGGCACCACCCTCTCCCAAAGGGGACATAGGGCCTACCAGGAGAGAAAGGCCCCTTGAGAAGCTGAGCCCAGGTAGGCAGCCAGTGATGTCAAGCACACTCCCGCTGCTTGCTTCTTCATGGGCACTCCCATGATCTGCTAGGAATGTCTTTGCAAGGATCTCAAAGGGAAGGGGAGATACATGGCCCTGTCTCTGGAACTTCAGTCCTCTGAGCAGATCTGGAGGTCTTGAGTTGTATAAGCAAACCTGTTCCTTCCAAATAGAGGCTTGCAAACACACCCCCGGTGGTTGCCTCTTCTTCCCCGAAGAAGTCTTTCTTTCCCCACATGCTGCGAACTCCCTGTCCCAACCTCCAAGAATAGCGCTTCTTGCCATTCCTTTCTTAGAGGCAGTTATCCCTGAGCTTGGGGCCGTAGGGAGTAGCCCCACACTCACAGGGAAAGGCAAAGACTCCTCCATACATCTCCTCTATCCCCTTTGCTCTGGAGGAGAGCTCTAGTGAGCCTAGGTCTTTCAGGAAAATTCTTGGCTTGGACAGGATCTCACCCTGTTTGTGAACCTGCATATCCAACCAGGGGCCACAGAGCACCTGTTTCAGTAAAGTGGGCCCTGAAAGGGTGCAGCCTAGCAAGAGCTTGAAAATCCATTCAATTGCTGTTTTTGTACCTCTGACAGAGCGAGCTTGGGCTCCACCCTTTGGCAGTGGAGGAGAAAAGAGGCATGACACCCTCCCCAAGGGGACATGGGGCCTATTCGAGAGGAAAGGCCCCTTGTGGAGATGAGGCCAGGAAGGCACACAGTCGTGTCAAACACACTCCCACTGCTTGCTTCTTCAGGGGCACACCCGCTATCAGCTAGGAATGTCTTTGCAATGATCACAAAGGGAAGGGGAGATACAGGGCCCTGCTTCTGGACCTCCGGTGCTCTGAGCAAATCTCGAGGTCTCCCGTTGTTGGTCAAGGTCAAGGTCAAGTTCAAGGTCAAGGTCAAGTTCAAGATCAAGTTGAAGTTCAAGGTCAAGGTCAAATTCAAGTTGAAGTTCAAGGTCAAGGTCAGTTCAAGTTCAAGGTCAAGGTCAAGTTCAAGTTCAAGTTGAAGTTCAAGTTCAAGTTGAAGTTCAAGTTCAAGGTCAAGGTGAAGTTCAAGTTCAAGTTGAAGTTGAAGTTCAAGTTGAAGTTCAAGGTCCAAGGTCAAGGTCAAGGTCAAGGTCAAGTTTCAAGTTCCAAGTTCAAGTTCAAGTTCAAGGTCAAGGTCAAGTTCAAGTTCAAGTACAAGGTCAAGATCAAGTTCAAGTTCAAGTTCAACGTCAAGTTCAAGTTCAACGTCAAGTTCAAGTTCAAGGTCAAGTTCAAGTTCAAGGTCAAGTTCAAGTTCAAGTTGAAGTTCAAGTTCAAGGTGAAGGTCAAGTTCAAGTTCAAGGTCAAGGTCAAGGCCAATTTCAAGTTCAAAGTCAAGGTCAAGGTCAAGTTCAAGGTCAAGGTCAAGTTCAAGTTCAAGGGCAGGGCAAGGCCAAGCCCAAGACCAAGGCAAGGGCAAGGGCACCGCCAAGGGCAAGGCCAAGGCCAGGCCAAGGCAAAGGCCAAGGCCACCAAAGCGAAGCCCAAACTCCGTAATGCCTGACAAAAGGCAGAAGCCACTAGGCCCCTGTGCAGAGGAAGCCACTGAAGGCAGCAAGGCCACAGAGCTCCCCGACTCCCATTCCCACAGGAAGATGTGAGGATAAAGGCCTCATCCCAGCAAAGCACCCGCTCCCACCACCCCGCAACCCCGGCCTCCGCCCCCCGCAGCACGCACCCTGAAACAACACTGCCTTCCCAGAAAAGAGAACGGAGAAGCCATGTGTGTGCCAAAGGAGCAAGATGAACGAACGATGCCATGCCCTCCAACTTTGGGCACACCTGACGCCTCGGAACCCCGGGCCTGGCCGATGGGTCCCCGCCGTTCTTGGGTGGGAGGGGGGTCAACACATTGGCCGAGAGCCCTTGCCCAGGCCACCCGCAAATCCCCTGAGATGTGATCCGACCACAGGGACGAGGGCAAACGTACCGCTTGAGGTGCTGGAGGAGCCAGACGAAGCCATGGTGGGAGAGGCACACGGGCACGCTGCAGACTGCTGGCCGAGTGGCGGGGACCCAGCAGCTTAGGACTCTGGAGAACGGGAGGCGTCTCCGCCACCATTGACGTCAATAGGGTTTGGGTGGGTAGATGGAGGGGGCTGCCCCTGGCCTCGTTCCAAGCAGAGACCCTGGACGGAGTCCGTGAAGCGAGTGGGCTTTTCCCGGGCACAGCTGTGCCCTGGACCGCCACGATCCCCGTTGGGGTGGGCGGGCAGTTCGCGCGCTTTGGTTTGTGGCCCTCCCTCGCAGCGGGGGGTGGGATCAACCCCGGGTGGATCAATCAGGGGGCCCTCAGCAGTGCCAAGGGAGCTTACCGCCCAGGAAACGCCCCAAGGTCCCTTTGAATTGGCCACCAACGCCCCCTTTCCCAGCCTGCCTTTCTCTGGGATTTCTTGCCTTTTCACATTCCACAGGTCCCTGGGCCTCGACTGTCCCCCGCTGGCTCCTCCGAGGCATTCCGGGACACCAGACGCTCTCTCCAGCGCCTCCACCTAGATCCCTCGCTGTCCTCGCCTCCGTTTCCCCATGCCCCCTCCGCAACTCCTCCGTGGGCTCTTGGCGTCCTTTCACTACAGCAGTCACAGAGTGCCAACACCGAGGGCTTTGAGTTGCCTGGAGCCCAAGGCTCCGGCCAGAGACCTGAGGGGCCAGCGTTTGGAATGGCAGCTAATGCCATTTGGGGCTTTTCTCACATGGAGCCTGAGGCCCGCACCTCCGCGGGCAAACCACCAGCGCGAGTGCCCTGGAGATACCCACCCAAGGGGACAGTGTACCACCTACTGTGGGGAAGGAGGTTCCTGTTTTCCCTGCACTGGTTCGACTTTCACGCCGAGGATCGACTCACACCATGATGGCAAGTGGAATAGCCCTGTGGGAAAGCCTCATGGGAAGACTCCAGGGAAAGCCACAGATTCCTTGATCCACGAGAAGGGAAGCGTGACACTGCTGCTACCACTCGGGAGGAAAGCGCACGTGCATGACCCCACTCGAGCCGAGGACTGACGCCACTTGGGAGACTCCAGAAGTACGCCAAGATCCATGTCAGCACTGGAGAGGAATCCTCAGGTTCCGGTCCCGACTTCACACAAAGTCTTAGGCCCCGGCATCGATGGGAGAGGAATCCTGAGAGGCCCCCTAGCACCTCGCATGGGGACTGGCCTTTCCTGAGGTCACCAGAGTGGGTCCCTGAGGTCTCTGTTGTAAGTCGAGAGCACCTGCGGCAACTCGAGAAAATCCAGGAGGTTCTCCCCTCCAGGCGAGATGAGGCCCATTTCCGCTGAGGCGTCTCGAGGCTAATCACACCTAACCTCTGGAACTTCCAAAGGGTCCTTCACAACCTTGCTGCAACTCAAGAAGTTCCCTGACATACCCGTCTCCACTAGAGAGGAAGCACGAGAGTCCTGCCCACATCCAGAGGAGCTCGGTTTCCGCCTCCTAGCTCGAGAGGAGGGATCCTTACCCTGCGTGGTCGGGAAAGAATTCCCGGCGTTCCCGTCGCATCTCAAGAGGAGGCGCTCTCCACAGGAAAGGCGAGAGGAACTCCAGGGTCGTGCCACCATTCCCTGAGTCCCCCAGATGTCTCAGTCCATTCCAGGGAAACCTGTTTTCCCTGCACTGCCTTGACTTTTAAGCCGAGGATCGTCTCACACAACGGTGGCACGTGGAACAGCCCTTTGGGAAAGCCTCGTGGGAAAGCTTTGAGCGAAAGCCACAGATCCCTTGATCCACGCGAAGAGAAGCGTGACACTGCTGCTACATATCGGGAGGAAAGCGCACGTGCATGCCCCCACTCGAGACGAGGACTGACTCCCCTGGGGAGACTCCAGAAGTACAGCAAGATCCATGTCAGCACTGGAGAGGAATGCTCAGGTTCCGGCACCGACTCCACACAAGATCTTAGGACCCGGCATCGACAGGAGAGGAATCCCGAGAGGCCCCCGAGCAACTTGCATGCTGACTGGCCTTTCCTGAAGCCACCAGAGCGGGTCCCTGAGGTCCCCATCGTATGTCGAGAGCACCTGCCAGAACTCGAGAAAATCCAGGAGGTTGTCCCCTCCAGGTGAGATGAGGCCCATTTCCGCTGAGGCGTCTCGAGGCTAATCACATCTAACAATTGGAACTTCCAAAGGGTCCTTCACACCCTTGCTGCAACTCAAGAAGTTCCCCGACATACCCGTCTCCACTCGATTGGAAACACGAGAGTCCCGCCCATATCCAGAGGAGTCCCGTTTCCGCCCCCATGCTCGGGAGGAGGGATCCTTTCCCTGCGTGGTCGGGAAAGAATTCCCGACGTTCCCGTCGCATCTCAAGAGGAGGCGCTCTCCACCAGGAAAGGCGAGAGGAACTCCAGGGTCGTGCCACCATTCCCAGAGTCCCCAGATGTCTCAGTCCATTCCAGGGAAACGTGTTTTCCCTGCACAGCCTCGACTTTCAAGCCGAGGATCGACTAACACCACGGTGGCATGTAGTACAGCCCTTTGGGAAAGCCTCGTGGGAACGCCTCGTGTGAAAGCCTCGTGGGAAAGCCTCGAGGGAAAGCCACAGATCCCTTGATCCACGCGAAGGAAGCGTAACACTGCTGCTACAGCTCGGGAGGAAAGCGCATGTGGCATGCCCCCACTCAAGACGAGGACTGACTCCACTGGAGAGACTCCAGAAGTACCCCAAAATCCATGTCAGCACTGGAGAGGAATGCTCAAGTTCCGGCACCGACTCCACACAAGGTCTTAGGCCCCAGCATCGACGGGAGAGGAATCCCGAGAGGCCCCCGAGCAACTCGCATGGGGACTGGCCTTTCCTGAGGCCACCGGAGCAGGTCCCTGAGGTCCCCGTCAGAAGTCAAGAGCACCTGCCGCATCTCGAGAAAATCCGGGAGGTTTCTCCCCTCCAGGCGAGATGAGGCCCATTTCCGCTGAGGTGTCTCGAGGCTAAACACATCTAACACCTGGAACTTCCAAAGGGTCCTTCACACCCTTGCTGCAAATCAAGAAGTTCCCCGACATACTCGTCTCCACTCGAGAGGAAGCACGAGAGTCCCGCCCACATCCAGAGGAACCCCGTTTCCCCCTCCTAGCTCGAGAGGAGGGTTCCTTTCCCTGCGTGGTCGGGAAAGAATTCCCGGCATTCCCATCGCATCTCAAGAGGAGGCGCTCTCCAAAGGAAAGGGAAGAGGAAATGCAGGGTCGTGCCACCATTCCAAGTCTCCCCCAGATATCTCAGTCCGTTCCACAGGAACCTGTTTTCCCTGCACTGCCTTGGCTTTCATGCCGAGGATCGACTCACACCACCGTGACACGTGGGACAGCCCTGTGGGAAAGCCTCGTGGGAAAGACTCGAGGGAAAGCCACAGATCCCTTGGTCCACGCAAGGGGAAGCGTGACACTGCTGCTACAGCATGGGAGGAAAGGGCACGCTCATGCCCCCACTCGAGACGAGGCCCGACTCCTTTGTGGAGACTCCAGAAGTACCCCAAAATCCATGTCAGCACTGGAGAGGAATCCTCAGCTTCCGGGCCCCGACTCCACACAAGGTCTTAGGGCCCCGGCATCGACGGGAGAGGAATCACGAGAGGCCCCCTAGCAACACGCATGATAACTGGCCCTTTCCTGCGGCCGCCAGAGCGGGTCCCTGAATCCCTGTCGTAACTCGAGAGCACCTGCTGAAACTCGGGAATATCCAGGAGCCTCTCCGTTCCAGGCGACATGAGGCCCATTTCCGCTGAGGCATCTCGAGACTAATCACACCTAACCTCTGGAACTTCCAATGGGTCCTTCACACCCTTGCTGCAACTCAAGAAGTTCCCCGACATACCCGTTCCTCTTCACGTTCTGCCATAATGGTGGTGTCATCTGCATATCTAAGTTGATTGATATTTCTACCGGCAATCTTGATTCCAGCTTATGTATCTTCCATCCCAGCATTTTTCATGATGTACTCTGCATAGAAGTTAAATAAACAGGGGTGACAATATACAGCCTTGACATACTCCTTTTCCTTTTTGGAACCAGTCTGTTGTTCCATGTCCTGCTCTAACTGTTGCTTCCTGACCTTCATCCAGATTTCTCAAGAGGCAGGTTAGGTGGTCTGGTATTCCCATCTCTTTCAGAATTGTAGCTAAAACAACAGTAAAAGGACCTTTCCGATGTCAGGCCAAGGAATTGTGTTTCCAGTCATTGAGCCACACCTGATCACTGAGCACAAATTCATGAATCTGTTCCTCAAGGGGGAATGATATTCTTTTTTATACAAACTTAGTTACCTGATTTATTACCTTACCTAATTGTTCCATCTGCTGTGAAATCCCACCCCCTTACTTGTGGCAAATCTGCTAACACCTGCCTCACTGTGGGAGGGGGTCTCCCATAGAAATTTCATAAGGACAACAACTGTGGGAACGTGCGGTTACCCGTAATATGAGTAAGTCTGCCGGAAGCAAGCCCATCCACGTACAGTCAGTCTCTATGATCCATTTTGAAAGTGTCTCTTCAAGAGTTTGGTTGTTTCTTTCCACCATTCCAGAACACTGGGGCCTATATGCTGTATGTAATTTCCACTGATATTTAGAGCTTCACATACCTGTTAATTAACGCGGCTACAAAGACAGGGCCATTGTCGGATTCTATACTGGTTGGAAACCCAAGTCTGGGAATTATTTCTCAAATCAGCGAGCTACTTTATTTTCTTTTCAGATCAGGTAGGGAAGGCCTCTGCCCAACCGGAGAAGGTACCTACTATTCTAGTAAGTCATGATAACAGGTGACTGCCTTTGCTTCCCCGAAGGACACTCGCTTTCCCTGCATCCTGAGAACTCCACGTCTCAGCCAGTTGGAAAAGCGCTTCTTGGAGGTCATTATTCAGGGGCAACTTCCCCCTGGAGCCCGGGGCCATAGGGAGCGGCTCCACACTCCCAGGGAAAGGCAGAGCCACAGCCACACATCTGTCCCATCCCCTTTGCTCTGTAGGAGAGCTCTAGTGAGCCTAGGTCTGTCAGGAAAATTCTTGGCTCCTATGGGGACACATTCTATGTGTGAAACTGCATCCAGGACCTAGGGGCCACAGGGCGCCTGTTTCTCTCGGGGGCGGAGGGTGGGGGGCCTGAAGCAGTGCGGCCCAGCAACAGCTTCCACATCCATTCAATTGCTCTTTTCTTACCTCTGATAGAACTAGCTTTGTTCCAGCCTTTGGCAATTTGAGGCAAGCGGGCCCCACTTCCTCCCAAGGAGGCACGGGACCTACTTTGAGTGGAAAGGCCCCTCACGGAGCTGAACCCAGGAAGGCACCCAGTCATGTCTGACACATTCCTGCATCCTGCTTCTTCCATGAGCAATACCGCTATAAGTTAGGCATGTCCTTTCCAAGGCTCAGAAAGGACAGGGGAGATGCATGGTGCTGCCTCTGGAATTTCGGTCCTCTGAGCAGACCTGGAGGTCTCCCCCTTGAAGGAGCTAACCAGTTTCTTCCAAATACAGGCTTGCAAACACACACTGGGTGGCTGCCTCTTCTTCCCTGAAGGACGATCACTTTCCCCGCATCCTGTGAACTCTGCATCCCAGCCTGCTGAAAAAGCGCTTCTTGGAGGTCATTTTTCAGGGACAATTTTCCCTGGAGCCCGGGCCGTAGGGAGGGCCCCATGCTCGCTGGGAAAGGCAGAGTCACATCCACAGTCTGTTCTACCCCTTTTGCCCTGTAGGAGAGCTCTAGTGAGCCTAGGTCTGTCAGGAAAATTCTTGGCTCCTATGGGGACACACCCTGTGTGTTAACCTGCATATCGGACCTAGGGGCCACAGGGCGCCTGTTCCTCTCGGGGGGGACCCTGAAGTGGTGCGGCCCAGCAACAGCCTGAACATCCATCCGATTGCTCTTTTCTTCCTTCTGATAGAGCTAGCTTTGCTTCTCGCTTTGGCATTTCGGAAGCCAGGGGGAGCCCCACCGCTGTTGTCCTGGGGTCTATTGGAGGTACCGGGTCTATTGGACCCCAGCATGGCACCCGACCCCCTCAGACACACTCCCGCAGCCTCCTTCCCCATGGGCAGGACTGTTCTGACCTAGGAATGTGTTCCCAAGGCTCAGAAAATGCAGGAGACACACGGCCCTGACTCTGGAACTGAGGCCGTTGGAGCAGGCCTGGAGGTCTGACGTCTGAGACGCCAAACACTTGCTGCAAGATACAGGTGTGAAAACACACTCTCTGGGCTGCCTTTCCTTCCTCCAAGGAAGAGAGCTTTTCCAGTCTCCTCCGTGCTGAGTCATACAAGGCTGGAAAGGTCTGGCTTCCAGGGCATTTCTCAGCGGCAATGGCCCCTGAGGCCCTGCACCCAGGGAGGGATCCTACCCTCCCAGGGGAAGTCAAAGCAACCTCCAAACAGCTGTTCTCTCATGTTTCCTCTGCAGGAGGGAGCTAGTGAGCCCAGGTCTGTCTGGAACGTTCTTGGATCCTGCGGGGAAATCATCCTGGGAGCCCACCTGGATACCAGTCGTAGGGGCTAAAATTCGCATTTTCCTTCCTTGGAGCCCTAACGCAGTACAGCCTAGCAACTGCTTGAAAATCCATCCTGTTGCTGTTTTCTTCCCTCTGACAGAGCGAGCTTTGCTCCCCATTTGGGGATTTCAGAAGCAAGGTGGTGGCCTGCAACTCCTTGCCTGGGGTCCATTGGAGGTGCAAGGTGCCCTCGACCAGGTGACCCAGCATGACACTGCCCCCTCAGACACACTCCCGCAGCGCTTCCCCATGGGCAGGACTGCTCTCACCTAGGAATGTGTTTGCAAG
>NW_017217922.1:0-12220 GCF_001704415.2 Capra hircus | reverse complement strand
GACTCTCGCTGCCTCTCAAGTGGAGACGGGTATGTCGGGGAACTTCTTGAGTTGCAGAAGGGTGTGAAGACCCTTTTGGAAGTTCCAGAGGTTAGGTGTGATTAGCCTCGAGACGCCTCAGCGGAAATGGGCATCTCTGCCTGGAGGGGAGGACCCCTGGATTTTCTCGAGTTGTGGTAGGTGCTCTCGACTTACGACGGGGACCTCAGGGACCCGTTCTGGTCGCCTCAGGGAAGGCCTGTCCCCATGCGAGTTGCTTCGGGGGCTCTCGGATTCTTCTCCCGTTGATCCGGGGCCTAAGACCTTGAGTGGAGTCGGTGCCGGAACCTGAGGATTGCTCTCCAGTGCGACATGGATCTTGGGGTACTTCTGGAGTCTCACCAGGGAGTCAGTCCACGTCTCGAGTGGGGGCCTGTACGTGCGCTTTCCTCCGAGTGTAGCAGCAGTGTCACGCTTCCCTTCGCTGGATCAAGGGATCTGTGGCTTTCGCTCGAGGCTTTCCCACGAGCTTCCCACAGGGATGTCCCACGTGCCACCATGGTGTGAGTCGATCCTCAGCTTGAAAGTCGACGCATGCAGGGAAAACAGGTTTCCCTGGAATAGGACTGAGACATCTGGGGGACTCTGGGGAATATTGCACGACCCTGGAGTTCCTCTCGCCTTCCTGTGGAGAGCGCCTCCTCTTGTGATGCGACGGAAACGCCGGAATTCTTTCCCGACCACCAGGGAAAGGATCCCTCCTCTCGAGCTAGGTGGCGGAAAGGGGCTCCTATGGATGTGGGCGGAACACCCGGCTTCCTTTCGAGTGGAGACGTATGTTCGGGGAACTTCTTGAGTTGAAGAGGGTGTGAAGGACCCTTTGGAAGTTCCAGAGGTTAGGTGTGATTAGCCTCGAGATGCCTCAGCGGAAATGGGTCTCATCTCGCCTGGAGGGGAGAACCTCCTGAATTTTCTCGAGTTGCGGCAGGTGCTCTCGGCTTACGACGGGGACCTCAGGGACCCGCTCTGGTGGCCTCAGGAAAGGCCAGTCCCCATGCGAGTTGCTCGGGGCCACTCGGGATTCCTCTCCCGTCGATTCCGGGGCCTAAGATCTTGTGTGGAGCCGGTGCCGAAACCTGAGGATTCCTCTCCAGTGCTGAATGGATCTGGGGGTACTTCTGAGTCTCCCCAGGGGAGTCAGTCCTCGTCTAGAGTGGGTCATGCACGTGCGCTTTCCTCTCGAGTTGTAGCAGCAGTGTCACGCTGGCTTAAGACCTTGTGTGGCGTCGATGCCGGATCCTGAGGATTCCTCTCCAGTGCTGACATGGATCTTGGGTAGTTCTGAGTCTCCCCAGGGGAGTCAGTCCTCGTCTCGAGTGGGGCCTACACGTGCGCTTTCCTCCCGAGCTGAAGCAGCAGTGTCACGCTTCACTTCGCTTGGATCAAGGAATCTGTGGCTTTCCCTCGAGGCTTTCCCACAGGGCTGTCCCACGTGCCACCGTGGTGTGAGTCGATCCTCGGCTTCAAAGTGGAGGCAGTACAGGGAAAGCAGGTTTCCCTGGAATGGAGTGAGATATCTGGGGGGACTCTGGGAATGGTGGCACGACCCTGGAGTTCCTCTCGCCTTTCCTGTGGAGAGCGCTCCTCTTCAGATGCGACGGGAACGCCGGGAATTCTTTCCCGAGCACGCACAGAAAGGATCCCTCCTCTCGAGCTAGGAGGCGGAAACGGGTCTCCTCTGGATGTGGGCAGGGCTCGCGTGCTTCCTCTCAAGTGGAGACGGGTATGTCGGGGAACTTCTTGAGTTTCAGTAAAGGTGGGAAGGACCCTTTGGAAGTTCCAGAGGTTAGGTGTGATTAGCCTCGAGACGCCTCAACGCAAATGGGCTTCATCTCGCCTGGAGGGGAGAACCCCTGGATTTTCCCGAGTTGCGGCAGGTGCTCTCCACTTACGATGGGGACCCCAGGGACCCGCTCTGGTGGCCTCAGGAAAGGCCAGTCCCCATGCGAGTTGCTTGGGGGCCTCTCGGTATTCCTCTCCTGTCGATCCTGGGGCCTAAGACCTTGAGTGGAGTCGGTGCGGTAACCTGAGGATTGCTCTCCAGTCCCGACATGGATCTTGGGATACTTCTGGAGTCTCCCCAGGGGCGTCAGTCCTCGTCTCGAGTGGGGGCCTGTACGTGCGCTTTCCTCTCGAGTGTAGGCAGCAGTGTCACGCTTCCCTTCGCCTGGATCAAGGGATCTGTGGCTTTCGCTCGAGGCTTTCCCACGAGACTTGCCCATGAGGCTTTCCACAGGCTGTCCCACGTGCCACCATGGTGGTGAGTCGATCCTCGGCTTGAAAGTCGACGCAATGCAGGGAAACCAGGTTTCCCTGGAATAGACTGAGACATCTGGGGGACTCTGGGAATGGTGGCACGACCCTGGAGTTCCTCTCGCCTTTCTGTGGAGAGCGCCTCCTCTTGAGATGCGTCGGAAACGGCCGGCAATTCTTTCCCGACCACCCAGGAAAGGATCCCTCCTCTCGAGATAGGAGGCGGAAAGGGACTCCTCTGGATTTGGGCGGAACACCCAGGCTTCCTCTCGAGTGGAGATTCGTATGTTTTGGAACTTCTTGTGTTGCAGCAAGGGTGTGAAGGACCCTTTGGAAGTTCCAGATGTTAGATGTGATTAGCCTCGAGAGGACTCAGCGGAAATGGGCCTCATCTCGCCTGGAGGGGAGAACCTCCTGTATTTTCTCGAGTTGCCGGCAGGTGCTCTTGACTTACGACGTGGACCGCAGGGACCCGCTCTGGTGGCCTCAGGAAAGGCCAGTCCCTATGCGAATTGCTCGGGGGCCTCTCGGGATTCCTCTCCCGTCGATGACGGGGCCTAAGACCTTGTGTGGAGTCGGTGCTGGAACCTGAGGATTCCTCTCCAGTGCTGACATGGATTTGGGGTAATTCTGGAGTCTCCACGGGGGAGTCAGTCCTCGTCTCGAGTGGGGGCATGCATGTGCCCCGAAATATCCGTCTCCACTCGAGAGGAAGCACGAGCGTCCCGCCCACATCCAGAGGAGCCCCGTTTCCGCCCTCCTAGCTCGAGCAGGAGGGATCCTTTCCCTGCGTGGTCGGGAAAGAATTCCCGGCGTTCCCATCGCAACTCAAGAGGAGGCGCTCTCCAAAGGAAAGGGGAGAGGAAGTCCAGGGTCATGCCACCATTCCAGAGTCCCCCAGATGTCTCAGTCCATTCCAGGGAAACCTGTTTGTCCGTGCACTGCCTCGACTTTCAAGCCGAGGATAGACTCACACCACGGTGGCAGCGTGGGACAGCCCTGTGGCGAAAGCCTCGTGGGAAAGCCTCGTGGGAAAGCCTCCGAGGGAAAGCCACAGATCCATTGACCACGCGAAGGGAAGCGTGACACTGCTGCAAAAAGCTAGGGAGGAAAGCGCACGTGCGTGCCCCCACTCGAGACGAGGACTGACTCCCCTGGGGAGACTCCAGAAGTACCCCAAGATCCATGTCAGCACTGGAGAGGAATCCTCAGGTTCTGGCACTGAACTCCACACAAGGTCTTAGGCCCCAGCATCGACGGGAGAGGAATCCCGAGAGGCCCCGAGCAACTCGCATGGGCACTGGCCTTTCCTGAGGCCACCAGAGCGGGTCCCTGAGGTCCCCGTCGTAAGTCGAGAGCACCTGCCGCAACTCGAGAAAATCCAGGAGGTTCTCCCCTCCAGGCGAGAGAAGGCCATTTCCGCTGAGGCGTCTCGAGGCCTAATCACACCTATCCTCTGGAACTTCCAAAGGGTCCTTCACACCCTTGCTGCAACTCAAGAAGTTCCCCTGCATTCCCGTCTCCACTCGAGAGGTGCACGAGAGTCCCGCCGACATCCAGAGGAGCCCCCGTTTCCGCCTCCTAGCTCGAGAGCAGGGATCCTTTCCCTGCGGTGTTCGGGAAAGAATTCCCGGCGTTTCCGTCGCATCCCAAGAGGAGGCGTTCTCCACAGGAAACGCGAGAGGAACTCCAGGGTCTTGCCACCATTCCCAGAGTCCCCCCAGATGTCTCAGTCCATTCCAAGGGAAACCTGTTTTCCCTGCACTGCCTCGACTTTCAAGCCGAGGATCGATTCACACCACGGTGGAAAATGGGACAGCCATGTGGGAAAGCCTCGGAGGGAAATCCCAAACATATCTCTTGATCCACGCGAAGGGAAGCGTGACACTGCTGCTACAGCTCGGGACGAAAGCGCACGTGCATGCCTCCACTCGAGACGAGGACTGACTCCCCTGGGAGACTCCAGAAGTACCCCAAGATCCATTGTCAGCGCTGGAGAGGAATGCCTCAGGTTCCGGCAAAGACTCCACACAAGGTCTTAGGCCCTGACATCGACGGGAGAGGAATCCCGAGAGGCCCCGAGCAACTCGGATGGGGACTGGCCTTTCCTGAGGCCACCAGAGCGGGTTCCTGAGGTCCCCCGTCTTAAGTCGAGACTACCTGCCGCAACTCGAAAAATCCAGGAGGTTCTCCCTCAGGCGAGATGAGGCTCATTTCTGGCTGAGGCGTCTCGAGGCTAATCACACCTCACCTCTGGAACTTCCAAAGGGTCCTTCACACCCTTGCTGCAACTCAAGAAGTTCCCTGACATACCCGTCTCCACTCGAGAGGAAGCACGAGAGTCCGCCCACATCCAGAGGAGCTCCGTTTTCGCCTCTAGCTCGAGAGGAGGGATCCTTTCCACTGCGTGTTCAGGAAAGAATTCCCGGTGTTCCCGTCGCATCTCAAGAGGAGGCGCTCTCCACAGGAAAGGCGAGACGAACTCCAGGGTCGTGCCACCATTCCAGAGTCCCCAGATGTCTCAGTCCATTCCAGGGAAACCTGTTTTCCCTGCACTGCCTCGACTTTCAAGCCGAAGATCGACACACACCACGGTGGCACGTGGGACAGCCCTGTTGGGAAAGCCTCGTGGGAAAACCTCGTGGGAAAGCCTGGTGGGAAAGTTTAGAGGGAAAGCCACAGATCCCTTGATCCAATGAAGGGAAGCGCACAAGGCTGCTACAGCTCGGGAGGAAAGGTCACGTGCATGCCCCACTCGAGACGAGGACTAACTCCCCTGGGGAGACTCCAGAAGACCCCAAGATCCATGTCAGCACTGGAGAGGAATCCTCAGGTTCCGGCACCGACTCCACACAAGATCTCAGGCCCCAGCATTGACGGGAGAGGAATCCCGAGAGGCCCCGAGCAACTCGCTTGAGGACTGGCCTTTCCTGAGCCACCAGAGCGGGTCCCTGAGTTCCCGTCGTAAGTCGAGAGCTCCTGCTGCAACTCGAGAAATTTCAGGAGGTTCTCCCCTCCAGGCGAGATGAGGTCCATTTCCGCTGAGGCGTCTTGAGGCTAATCACATCTAACATCTGGAACTTCCAAAGGAGTCCTTCACACCCTTGCTGCAACTCAAGAAGTTCCCCGACATACCCGTCTCCACTCGAGAGGAAGCACGAGAATCCGCCCACATCCAGAGGAGCCCATTTCCGCCTCCTAGCTCGAGAGGAGGGATCCTTTCCCTGCGTGGTGGGGAAAGAATTCCCGGCGTTCCCGTCTCATTTCAAGAGGGGCGCTCTCCACAGGAAAAGGCGAGAGTAACTCTAGGGTCGTTCCACCATTCCCAGAGTCCCCCAGATATCTCAGTCCATTCCAGGGAAGCCTGTTTTCCCGCACTGCCTCTACTTTCAAGCCGATGATCGACTCACTTCATGGTGGAACGTGGGACACCCCTTTGGGAAAGCCTCGGGGGAAGCCTCGAGGGAAACCACAGATCCCTTGATCCACGCGAAGGGAAGCGTGATACTGCTGCTCGAGCTCGGGGAAGCGCACGTGCATGCCCCACTGGAGACGAGGACTGACTCCCTTGGGGAGACTCCAGAAGTACCCAAGATCCATGTCAGCACTGGAGAGGAATCCTCAGGTTCCGGCACTGATCCACACAAGGTCTTAGGCCCCGGCCTCGACGGAGAGGAATCCGAGAGGCCCCCGAGCAACTCGCATGAGGACTGGTCCTTTCCTGAAGCCACCAGAGCGGGTCCCTGAAGTCCCCATCGTAAGTCGAGAGCACTGACGCAACACGAGAAAATCCAGGAGGTTCTCCCTTCCAGGCGAGATGAGGCCGATTTCTGCTGAGGCCGTCTCGAGGCTAATCACACCTAACTTCTGGAACTTCCAAAGGGTCCTTCACACCCTTGCTTCAACCCAAGAAGTTCCCATGACATACCCGTCTCCACTCGAGAGGAAGCACGAGAGTCCCGCCCACATCCAGAGTGCTCCGTTTCCGCCTCCTAGCTCGAGAGGAGGGATGCTTTTCTGCGTGGTCGGGAAAGAATTCCCGGTGTTCCGTCGCATCTCAAGAGGGGCGCTCTCCACAGGAAAGGCGAGAGGAACTCCAGGGTCGTGCCTCCATTCCCAGAGTCCCCAGATGTCTCAGTCCATTCCAGGGAAACCTGTTTTCCCTCACTTCCTCGACTTTCAAGCCGAGGATCGACTCAACCACGGTGGCACGTGGACACCCCTTTGGGAAAGCCTGGTGGGAAAGTCTCGAGGGGAAAGCCACAGATCCCTTGATCCAAGCGAAGGGAAGCGTGACATTGCTACTACAGCTCGGGAGGAAAGCGCCGTGCTTGCCCCCACTCGAGGCGAGGATTGACTCCCCTGGGGAGACTCCAGAAGTACCCCAAGATCCATGTCAGCACTGGAGAGGGAATCCTCAGGTTCCGGCACCGAATCCACACAAGGTCTTAGGCACCGGCATCGAAGGGAGAGAATCCTGAGAGGCCCCCGTGCTACAGGCATGGGGACTGGCCTTTCCTGAGGCCACCAGAGCGGATCGCTGTCGGTCCCCATCGTAGGTCGAGAGCACCTTCCGCAACTCGAAAAAATTCAGGAGGTTCTCCTTTGAAGGCGAGATGAGGACCATTTCCACTGAGGCTCTGGAGGCTAATCACACCCAACTCTGGAACTTCCAAAGGGTTCTTCACACACTTGCTGCAACTCAAGAAGTTCCCCAACATACCCGTCTCCCCTCAAGAGGAAGCACGAGAGTCCCGTCCACATCCAGAGGAGCCCCGTTTCCGCCTCATAGCTCGAGAGGAGGGATCCTTTCCCTGCGTGGTCAGGAAAGAATTCCGGGATTTCCGTCGCATCTCAACAGTAGGCAATCTCCACAGGAAAGGCGAGAGGAACTCCAGGTCGTGCCACACTCCTAGTGTCCCCCAAATGTCTCAGTCCACTCCAGGGAAACCTGTTTTCCCTGCACTGCCTCGACTTTCAAGCCGAGGATCGACTCACACCACGGTGTCACGTGGGACAGCCTTGTGGAAAGCCTCGTGGGAAAGCCTCGTGGGAAAGCCTCATGGGACAGCCCCGAGGAAAGCCACAGATCCCTTGATCCACGAGAAGGGAAGCATTACACTGCTGCTACAGCTCGGGAGGAAAACGCACGAGCCTGCGCCCTCTCGAGAGGAGGACTGACTACCCCTGGGGAGACTCCAGAAGTACCCAAGATCCATGTCAGCACTGGAGAGGAATCCTCAGGTTCTGCACCGACTCCACAAGGTCTTAGGCCCGGCAACGACGGAGAGGAATACCGAGAGGCCCCGAGCAACTCGCATGGGGAATGGCCTTTCCTGAGGCCACCAGAGAGGGTCCCTGAGGTCCCCGTCGTAAGTCGAGAGCACCTGCCGCAACTCGAAAAAATCCAAGATTTCTCCCCTCCAGGCGAGATGAGGCCCATTTCTGCTGAGGCGTCTCGAGGTTAATCACACCTAACCTCTGGAACTTACAAACGGTTCTTCACAACCTTGCTGCAACTCAAGAAGTTCCCCGACATAACCGTCTCCTCTCGAGGAAAGTACGAGAGTCAAGCCCACATCCAGAGGAGTCCCGATTCCGCCTCCTAGCTCGAGAGGAGGGATCCTTTCCCTGCGTGGTCGGGAAAGAGTTTCAGGCGTTCCCGTAGCATCTCAAGAGGAGTCGCTCTCCACAGGAAAGGCGAGAGGAACTCCAGGGTCGTGCCACCATTCCCAGCGTCCCCCAGATGTCTCAGTCCATTCCAGGGAAACCTGTTTTCCCTGCACTGCCTCGACTTTCAAGCCGAGGATCGACTCACACCACGGTGGCACGTGGGACAGCCCTGTGGGAAAGCCTCGGGAAAGCCTCGAGGGAAAGCCACAGATCCCTTGATCCACGCGAAGGGAAGCGTGACTTTGCTGCTAAAGCTCGGGAGGAAAGCGCACCTGCATGCCCCCACTCGAGATGAGGACTGACTCCCCTGGGGAGACTCCAGAAGTACCCCAAGATCCATGTCACACTGGAGAGTAATAGTCAGGTTCCGGCACCGACTCCACACAAGGTGTTAGGCCCCGGCATCGAAGGGAGAGGAATCCCGAGAGGCCCCCGAGCAACTCGCATGGGGACTGGCCTTTCCTGAGGCCACCAGAGCGGGTCCCTGAGGTCCCCGTCGTAAGTCAAGAGCGCCTGCCGCAACTCGAGAAAATCCAGGAGGTTCTCCCCTCCAGGCGAGATGAGGCCCATTTCCGCTGAGGCATCTCGAGGCGAATCACACCTAACCTCTGGAACTTCGAAAGGATCCTTCACACCCTTGCTGCAACTCAAGAAGTTCCCGACATACCCATCTCCATTCGAGAGGAAGCACGAGAGTTCCGCCCACATCCAGAGGAGCCCCGTTTCCGCCTCATAGCTCGAGAGCAGGGATCCTTTCCCTGCGTGGTCCGGAAAGAATTCCCGGCGTTCCTGTCGCATCTCAAGAGGAGGCGCTCTCCACAGGAAAGGCGAGAGGAACTCCACAGGGAAAGGCGAGAGCAACTCCAGGTTCGTGCCTCCATTCCAAGAGTCCCCCAGATGTCTCAGTCCATTCCAGAGGAAATTGTTTTCCCTGCACTGCCTTAACTTTCACGCCAAGGATTGACTCACACCACGGTGGCACGTAGGACAGCCTTGTGGGAAAACCTCCTGGGAAAGCGTCCTGGAAAGCCTCGAGGGAAAACCACAGGTCCCTTGATCCAAGTGACAGTAAACAGGAGGTTTTCCCCTCCTAGCCAATTCAGATTTGGGACCTGACTCAACACCAAGGTCTTAGGCCTCGGCATCGTCTGGAGAGTAATCCCGAAAGTTCAGCTGATGTGTAAGGTCCCTCATTCCCCACAAAGATGCGGAAAAATGGAACATCTGTATGTGAGTTAGACCCTAGTTTTGCTCCCGCGTGGAGACGTTCCTGTGGGAAATTCTTGAGTTGTACAAGGGTTTGAAAGAGTCTTTGGAAATTCCAGATATTAGGTGTGATTAGCCTCGAGACGCCTCAGCGGAAAAGGGCCTCATCTCGCCTGGAGGGGAGAACCTCCTGGATTTTGTTGAGTTGAGAGAGGTGCTCTCGAGTTACGAGTTGGACATCAGGGACGAGTTCTGTTGGGCTCAATAAAGTCCAGTCCTCATGCAAGCTGCTAGGAGGCCACTCGGGATTCGTCTCCCATCTATACCAGGGCCTGAGACCTTGTGTGGAGTCGGGGTCGGAACCTGAGGATTCCTCTCCAGTGCTGACATGGATCTTGGGGTACTTCTGGAGTCTACCCAGGGGAGTCAGCCTTCGTCTCGAGTGGGGAATGCACGTGCGCCTTCCTCCCAAGCTGTAGCAGCAGTGTCACGCTTCCCCTCACGTGGATCAATGGATCTGTGGCTTTCCCTCGAGGCTTTCCCACGAGGCTTTCCCACGAGGCTTTCCCACAGGTCTGTTCCACGTGCCACCGTGGTGTGAGTCGATCCTCGGCGTGATACTCGAGGCAGTGCAGGGAAAACAGGTTCCCCTGGAATGGACTGAGTCATCTGGGGGACTCTTGGAATGGTGGCACGACCCTGGAGTTCCTCTCGCCTTTCCTGTGGAGAGCATCTCCTCTTGAGATGCGACGGGAACACCGGGAATTCTTTCCGGACCAATAAGGAAATGGATCCCTCATCTCGTGCTACGAGACTGAAACGGGGCTCCTCTGTATTTGGGCGGGACGCTCCTGCTTTCTCTCGAGTGGAGACGGGTATGTGGGGAACTTCCTGAGTTTCGGCAAGGGTGTGAAGGACCCTTTATATGTTCCAGAGGTTTTGTGTGATTAGCCTCGAGATGACTCAGCAGAAATGGGCCTCATCTCGCCTGAGGGCAGAACCTCCCGGATTTTCTCGAGTTGCCGCAGGTGCTCTCAACTTACGTCGGGGGACCTCAGGGACCCACTCTGATGGCCTCAGGAAAGGCCAGTCCCAATGCGAGTTGCTAGGGGGCCTCTCAGGATTCCTCTCTCGTCGATGCCGGGCCTAAGACCTTGTGTGGATTCGGGGCCGGAATCTGAGGATTCTTCTCCAGTGCTGACATGGACCTTGGAGTACTTCTGGATTCTCCCCCAGGGAGTCAGTTCTCGTCTCGACTGGGGGCATGCACGGGCGATTTCCTCCCGAGCTGTTGCAGCAGTGTCATGCTTCCCGTCGCATGGATCAAGGGATCCGTGGCTTTCCCTCGAGTCTTCCCCTGAGGCTATCCCACGAGGCTTTCCCACAGGGCTGTCCCACGTGCCACCGTGGTGGGAGTCGATCCTCGACGTGAAAGTCTTGGCAGTGCAGGGCAAACAGGTTCCTCTGGAATGGACTTAGACATCTGGGGGACACTTGGAATGGTGGCACGACCCTGGAGTTCCTCTCGCCTTTCCTGTGGAGAGCACCTTCTCTTGAACGTGACGGGAAAGCCGGGTATTCTTTCCCGACAAAGTAGGGAAAGGATCCCTCATCTCAAGCTGCAGGGTGGAAACGGAGCTCCTCTGGATGTGGGCGGGACGCTCGTGCTTCCTCTCGAGTGGAGACGGGTATGTCGGGGAACTTCTTGAGTTGCAGCAAGGGTGTGAAGGACCCTTTGGAAGTTCCAGAGGTGAGGTGTGATTAGCTTCTAGCCCCCTCAGCGGAAATGGGCCTCTCGCCTGGAGGGGAGAACCTCCTGGATTTTCTCGAGTTGCGGCAGGTGCTCTTGACTTACGACGGGGACCTCAGGTCCGCTCTGGTGGCCTCAGGAAAGGCCAGTCCCCATGCGAGTTGTTAGGGGACCTCTCGTGATTCCTCTCCCATCGGTGCTGGCGCCTAAGACTTGTGTGGATTCGGGGCCGTCACCTGAGGATTCCTCTGCAGTGCTGACGTGGATCTTGGGGTACTTCTGGAGTTACTCTAGGGGAGTCAGTTCTCGTCGCCAGTGGGGTCATGCACGAGCTCTTTCCTCCCTAGTTGTAGCCGCAGTGTCACGCTTCCCTTCGCGTGGATCGAGGGATATGTGTCTTTTCCCTCGAGGCTTTCCCACGAGGCTTTCCCACGAGGGCTTTCCCACAGGCTGTCCCACCGTGGTGGGAGTCGATCCTCGGCGTGAAAGTCGAGGCAGTGCAGGGAAAATAGGTACCTCTGGATTGGACTGATGCTGGGAGCAAGTGTGAGGACTCCCGCCCGTGATAAGGTTATGAGGAAGGAAGGTGACATACGCAAGTGTGTTCAGACTTCAGGAACCCCTCTGCAAATTCCTACACATGTACCCCAACAAAAATCTGCCGGCTTTTTTGCTCTGCCTTTCCACTCTTCTCACATTTTCTGGAAAAAGTCAATTCAGGGCTTTAGTCTTCTGCATTTGAAAGAGTGTTTCAATCCAAAAACCCCTCTGATGGCTTTCTAGCCTGCCTGCAGGACTCTAACTGCTGAGCATGTGATTGTTTGAGGCCTCCTGGCCGCAGGAGGCACAGGAAGCTTAAAGCATCCTAGGAATGTAGGGGCATCCGAGGAGTCAAAATCTTTAGAATAGGACTGATTAAAAGTTTCATTTGTTGGGTCAATGCTTGCTGCTAAATTTTCATATCCTTTATTTTTAGATATAGTTGGTATATAAAAAAAAAGTAGCAGACCTGTTATTAGCAACATTAGATCTTTGAGTTAAGTACCTTCTTTGTTATAACCCACCTCACCTTTGTTCTTTAGAGATGTAACTTTAATGCTTTAAGGAGATGCAGATTAAAGAAAAACACTTCAGGGAAAAAAATTAACATTCATTAAGGAAGAGAGCCAAAAAGTGTTAACAAGCCTCTTGGCAGATGATAATAATGTAAATCACCTGAGACCTTTTATTTACAAAATGATGTACAGAAGAGTCCTGGGCAGAGAAAGCTACATATTTTGTGATTACCCATTGATATCT
>NW_017217921.1:0-12220 GCF_001704415.2 Capra hircus | reverse complement strand
CGTGCCCGTGTGCCTCTCCCACCATGGCTTTGTCCGGCTCCTCCAGCACCTCAAGCGGTACGTTTGCCCTCGGTCCCTGGGGTCGGATCACGTCTCAGGGGATTTGCGGGTGGCCCGGGCAAAGGCTCTCGGCCAACGTGTCGACCCCCCCCCCGTCCGAGTACGGTGGACCCATCTCCCGGCCCGGGTTCCTAGGCGTCAGGTGTGCCCAAAGTCGGAGGGCGTGGCATCGTTCGTTCATCTTGCTCCTTTGGCACACACATGGCTTCTCCGTTCTCTTTTCTGGGAAGACAGTGTTGTTTCAGGGGGCGCGCTGAGGGGGCGTGGGCCGGGGTTGGGAGGTGGTTGGAGCGGGTGCTGTTTTGGGATGAGGCCCTTTATCCTCACATCTTCCTGTGGAATGGGAGTCGGGGAGCTCTGTGGCCTTGCTGCCTTCAGTGGCTTCCTCTGCACAGGGGCCTAGTGGCTTCTGCCTTCTGTCAGGCGTTACCGGGTTTGGGCTTCGCTTTGGGGGCGTTGGCCTTTGCCTTGGCCTGGGCCTTGGCCTTGCCCTTGGCGTTGCCCTTGCCCTTGCCCTTGGACTTGGCCTTACCTTGCCCTTGCCCTTGAACTTGACCTTGGGACCTTGAACTTGAACCTTGACCTTGAACTTGAACTTGACCCTGACTTGAACTTGAACTTGACCTTTGAACTTGAACTTGACCTTGACCTTGACCAACAACGGTAGACCTCCAGATTTGCTCAGAGCACCGGAGGTCCTGAGGTAGGGCCCTGTATCTCCCCTTCCCTTTGTGATCATTGCAAAGACATTCCTAGCTGATAGCCCATGAAGAAGCCAGCAGTGGGAGTGTGTTTGACACGACTGTGCGCCTTCCTGGCCTCAACTCCACAAGGGGCCTTTCCTCTCGAAGTAGGCCCCATGTCCCCTTGGGGAGGGTGTCATGCCTCTTTTCTCCTCACTGCCAAAGGGTGGAGCAAAGCTCGCTCTGTCAGAGGTACAAAAACAGCAAATGAATGGATTTTCAAGCTCTTGCTAGGCTGCACACTTTCAGGGCCCACTTTACTGAAACAGGTGCTCTGTGGCCCCGTGGTTGGGTATGCAGGTTGACAAACAGGGTGAGATCCTGTCCAAGCCAAGAATTTTCCTGAAAGACCTAGGCTCACTAGAGCTCTCCTCCAGAGCAAAGGGGATAGAGGGGATGTATGGAGGAGTCTTTGCCTTTCCCTGTGAGTGTGGGGCTACTCCCTACGGCCCCAAGCTCAGGGATAACTGCCTCTAAGAAAGGAATGGCAAGAAGCGCTATTCTTGGAGGTTGGGACAGGGAGTTCGCAGCATGTGGGGAAAGAAAGACTTCTTCGGGGAAGAAGAGGCAACCACCGCGGGTGTGTTTGCAAGCCTCTATTTGGAAGGAACAGGTTTGCTTATACAACTCAAGACAACCCGCTCTGGTGGCCTCAGGAAAGGCCAGTCCCCATGCGAGTTCCTCGGGGGCCTCTCGGGATTCCTCTCCCGTCGATGCCGGGGCCTAAGACCTTGTGTGGAGTCGGTGCCGGAACCTGAGGTTTCCTCTCCAGTGCTGACATAGGATCTTGGGGTACATCTGGAGTCTCCCCAGGGGAGTCAGTCCTCGTCTCGAGTGGGGGCATGCACTGTGCGCTTTCCTCCCGAGCTGTAGCAGCAGTGGCACGCTTTCCCGTCGAGTGGATCAAGGGATCTGTTGGCTTTCCCTCGAGGCTTTCCCACGAGGCTTTCCCACGAGGCTTTCCCACGAGGCTTTCCCAGGCTAACAGGGCTGTCCCACGTGCCACCGTGGTGTGAGTCGATCCTCGGCTTGAAAGTAGAGGCAGTGCAGGGAAAACAGGTTTCCCTGGAATGGACTGAGACATCTGGGGGACTCTGGGAATGGTGGCACGACCCTGGAGTTCCTCTCGCCTTTCCTGTGAAGTGCGCCTCCTCTTGAGATGCGACGGGAACGCCGGGAATTCTTTACCTGACCACGCAGGGAAAGGATCCCTCCTCTCGAGCTAGGAGGGGAAACGGGGCCTCCTCTGGATGTGGGCGGGACTCTCGTGCTTCCTCTCGAGTGGAGACGGGTATGTCGGGGAACTTCTTGAGTTGCAACAAGGGTGTGAAGGACCTTTTGGAAGTTCCAGAGTTTAGGTGTGATTAGCCTCGATACGGGTCAGCGGAAATGGGCCTCATCTCGCCTGGAGGGGAGAACCTCCTGGATTTTCTCAAGTTGCGGCAGGTGCTCTCGACTTACGACGGGGACCTCAGGGTCCCCCTCTGGTGGCCTCAGGAAAGGCCAGTCCCCATGCGAGTAGCTCGGGGTCCTCTCGGGATTCCTCTCCCGTCGATGCCGGGGCCTAAGACCTTGTGTGGAGTCGGTGCCGGAAACTGAGGTTTCCTCTCCAGTGCTGACATGGATCTTGGGCTACTTCTAGAGTCTCCCCAGGGGAGTCAGTCCTCGTCTCGAGTGGGGACATGCACGTGCGCTTTCCTCCCGAGCTGTAGCAGAAGTGGCACGCTTCCCGTCCAGTGGATCAAGGGATCTGTGGCTTTCCCTCGAGTCTTTCCCATGAGGCTTTCCCACAGGGCTTTTCCACGTGCCACCATGGTGTGAGTCGATCCTCAGCGTGAAAGTCGAACCAGTGCAGGGAAAACAGGTACCTCCTTCCCCACAGTAGGAGGTACACTGTCCCCTTGGGCGGGTATCTCCAGGGCACTAACGCTGGGGGTTCCCCGCGGAAGTGCGGGCCTTAGGCTCCACGTGAGAAAAGCCCCAAATGGCATTAGCTGCCAGTCCAGACGCTGGCCCCTCAGGGCTCTGGCCGGAGCCTTGTGGCTCCAGGCAACCTCAAAGCCCTCGGGGGTGGCGCTCTGGGACTGCTGTAGGGAAATGACGCCAAGAGCCCACGGAGGAGTTTGGGGAGGGGCAGGGGGGAAACGGAGGCGAGGACAGCGAGGGATCTAGGTGGAGGCACTGGAGAGAGCGTCCGGTGTCCCGGAATGCCTCGGAGGAGACAGCGGGGGACAGTCGAGGCCCAGGGACCTGTGGAATGTGAAAAGGCGCGGAAACCCCAGAGCAAGGCAGGCTGGGGAAGGGGGCGTTGGTGGCCAATTCAAAGGGACCTAGGGGCGTTTCCTGGGCGGTGAGCTCCCTTGGCACTGCTGAGGGCCCCTGATTGATCCACCCGGGGTTGATCCCACCCCCCGCTGCGAGGGAGGGCCACAAACCAAAGCCCCCGAACTGCCCGCCCACCCCAACGGGGATCTTGGCGGTCCGGGGCACAGTTGTGCCCGGGAAAAGCCCACTCGCTCCACGGGACTCCGTCCAGGGTCTCTGCTTGGAAAGAGGCCAGGGGCGGCACCCTCCATCTACCCACCCAAACCCTATTGACGTCAATGGGGGCGGAGCCGTCTCCTGCTCTCCAGAGCCCTGAGCTGCTGGGTCCCCGCCCACTCGGCCAGCAGTCTGCAGCGTGCCCGTGTGCCTCTCCCAACATGGCTTCGTCCAGCTCCTCCAGCACCTCAAGCGGTACATTTGCCCTCGGTCCCTGGGGTCGGATCACGTCTCAGGGGATTTGCGGGTGGCCCGGGCAAGGGCTGTCGGCCAACGTGTCGACCCCCCCTCCCACCCGAGAATGTCGGGGACCCTTCGGCCGGCCCGGCGTTCCGAGGCGTCAGGTGTGCCCAAAGTCGGAGGGCGTGGTATCGTTCGTTCATCTTGCTCCTTTGGCACACACATGGCTTCTCCCTTCTCTTTTCTGGGAAGACAGTGTTGTTTCAGGGGGCGTGCTGCGGGAGGAGGGGGCCGGGTTTGGGGGTTGGTGGGAGCGGGTGCTGTGCTGGGATGAAGCCCTTTATCCTCACATCTTCCTGTGGGAATGGGAGTCTGGGATCTCTGTGGCCTTGCTGCCTTCAGTGGCTTCCTCTGCACAGGGGCCTAGTGGCTTCTGCCTTCTGTCAGGCGTTACGGGGTTTGGGCTTCGCTTTGGTGGCCTAGGCCTTTGCCTTGGCCTGGGCCTTGGCCTTGCCCTTGGCGTTGCCCTTGCCCTTGCCTTGGCCGTGGGCTAGGCCTTGCCTTGCCTTGCCCTTGAACTTGAACTTGACCTTGACCTTGAACTTGACTTGAACTTGACCGTTGAACTTGAACTTGAACTTGACCTTGAACCTTGACCGTGAACTTGAACTTGACCTTGAACTTGAACTTGACCTTACCTTGAACTTGAACTTGAACTGTGAACCTTGATGAACTTGACCGTGAACTTGAACTTGACCTTGAACTTGAACTTGAACGTAAACTTGACCTTGAACTTGAACTTGACCTTGAACTTGACCGTGAACTTGAATTTGAATTTGACCTTGACCTTGACTTTGAACTTTAACCTGAACTTCACCGTGAACTTGAACTTGAACTTGACCTTGACCTTGACCTTGAACTTGAACTTGAACGTGAACTTGACCTTGAACTTAAACTTGACCTTGAACTTGCACTTGACTGTGAACTTGAACTTGAATTTGACCTTGACCTTGACCTTGAACGCGACCTTGACCTTGACCAACAACGGGAGACCTCGAGATTTGCTCAGAGCACCGGAGGTCCAGAGGCAGGGCCCTGTATCTCCCCTTCCCTTTGTGATCATTGCAGAGACATTCCTAGCTGATAGCGGGAGTGCCCATGAAGAAGCAAGCAGTGGGAGTGTGTTTGACACGACTGTGTGCCTTCCTGGCCTCAACTCCACAAGGGGCCTTTCCTCTCGAAGTAGGCCCCATGTCCCCTTGGGGAGGGTGTCATGCCTCTTTTCTCCTCACTGCCAAAGGGTGGAGCCAAGCTCGCTCTGTCAGAGGTACAAAAACAGCAATTGAATGGATTTTCAAGCTCTTGCTAGGCTGCACCCTTTCAGGGCCCACTTTACTGAAACAGGTGCTCTGTGGCCCCTGGTTGGGTATGCAGGTTGACAAACAGGGTGAGATCCTGTCCAAGCCAAGAATTTTCCTGAAAGACCTAGGCTCACTAGAGCTCTCCTCCAGAGCAAAGGGGATAGAGGAGATGTATGGAGGAGTCTTTGCCTTTCCCTGTGAGTGTGGGGCTACTCCCTACGGCCCCAAGCTCAGGGATAACTGCCTCTAAGAAAGGAATGGCAGAAGCGCTATTCTTGGAGGTTGGGACAGGGAGTTCGCAGCATGTGGGGAAAGAAAGACTTCTTCGGGGAAGAAGAGGCAACCACCGGGGGTGTGTTTGCAAGCCTCTATTTGGAAGGAACAGGTTTGCTTATACAACTCAAGACCTCCAGATCTGCTCAGAGGACTGAAGTTCCAGAGACAGGGCCACGTATCTCCCCTTCCTTTTGAGATCCTTGCAAAGACATTCCTAGCAGATCGTGGGAGTGCCCATGAAGAAGCAAGCAGCGGGGAGTGTGCTTGACATCACTGGCTGCCTACCTGGGCTCAGCTCCTCAAGGGCCTTTCTCTCCTGGTAGGCCCTATGTCCCCTTTGGGAGAGGGTGGTGCCCTCTTCCCTCCACACTGCCAAAGGGTGGAGGGTGGAGCAAACTCGTTCTCTCCGAGGTAAAAAAAAGACAAATTGGATGGATTTTTAAGCTCTTGCTATGCTGCACCCCTCCAGGACCCGCTTGAGGCAAAACAGGTGCCCTGTGGCCCCTAGGTCGGGTATGCAG
Source organism: Capra hircus (assembly GCF_001704415.2). Lineage (NCBI taxonomy): Eukaryota > Metazoa > Chordata > Mammalia > Artiodactyla > Bovidae > Capra > Capra hircus. Next base: position 6,538 of record NW_017217921.1, on the reverse strand, counting down.
GTTCCACACACCGGGTGTGATCCCGTCAAAGCCAAGAATTTTCCTGACAGACCTAGGCTCACTAAAGCTCTCCTCCAGAGGAAAGGGGACAGAAAAGACGTGTGTGTGGAGGTGGCTCTGCCTTTCCAGGTCCCAATCTCAGGGATAACTGCCCCTAAGAAAGGAACTGCTGCTGCTGCTGCTGCTAAGTTGCTTCAGTCGTGTTCGACTCTGTGCGACGCCATAGACGGTAGGCCACTAGGCTCCCCCGTCCCTGGGATTCTCCAGGCAAGGACAGTAAGTGGGTTGCCATTGCCTTCTCCAATGCATGAAAGTGAAAATGAAAGTGCAGTCGCTCAGTCGTGTCCGACCCTCAGCGACCCCACGGACTGCAGCCTACCAGGCTTCTCCGTCCATAGGATTTTCTGAAAGGAACTGCAAGAAGCGCTTTTCCAGGAGGCTGGGAAAGGGAGTTCGCAGGATGTGGGGAAAGAGAGCCTCCTTCGGGGAAGAATAGGCGGCCACTTGTTTTGTGTTGCAAACCCTCTATTTGGAAGGAACAGGTTAGCTTATACAAAGGGAGACCTCCAGATCTGCTCAGAGGACCGAAGTTGCAGAGGCAGGTCGGTGTATTTTCCCTTTCACTTTGCGATCCTTGCAAAGACATTCCTTGCTGATAGATGATTCAGCAAGGGCCTTTGAGACTGTTGTTTTCTTTCCTAGGTTCAAAGATTCCTTCAGTTCCTAATATAGATATCCTAGAAATTATGTGACATCCAGTGAAAATCTGATATGTCCTGGTCAAATGCTGTCAGTTATAATTCCAGTTATCATATGTAAAGCATTTCAAGTCGCAGCAGTGACCAGATTACATTGTCAATTTCTATTTAATCAGGTTTTAACCATGTCCTCTATGGTTTCACACTGATGCCTTTGCAGAAATACTGCTACTTCAAGATATATGGAATATACTTTTTTTAAGCTTACTGATAATTTGGTTTGTTTGTTTGTCTTCTGGTAAGCTGGCACCAGATGGAATTTAGTCTTCTCTCTAGGTTAAGAGAACAAAGTTTTCTTAGAATGCAATTTTTGATAACAGACTATGAGTTTCTTTACCTTTCCTTGATTTATAATTGTTTTCATCATCTGTTTTTTTACTTCGGTAAAGTAAATAAGCCTTATTTAAGATTTTGGTACATGTAGGATGGACTAAGCTTTCCCCACTCTTGCAAGTTCCCTTAACCCTTCAGATTCTTCTCGTGGACCAAGATCTCACTTTCCTCCAGAGGGACAATCCAAGCTTTTTTATTAGTTGATCTGCCCCTGACATCAGAGTCAATTTGAGCACGAGTTGGCCTATAATTTAGGCATGAAACTATGACTACATAAAGAAAAGGTGACTTTATGATTCAGGGATGGCCATGATATGCCTTGCACTTCAGAGAAAATGGGTTAAAATGATTTTTTTTCTTCAAAACACCTAGTCATTAGGTCAGTTTTCATTCCAATCCCAAAGAAAGGCAATGACAAAGAATATTCAAGCTGCTGCACAATTGCACTCATCTCACACACTAGTAAAATAATGCTCTAAAATTCTCCAAGTTCACATGAACTGTGAACTTCCAAATGTTCAAGAGGGATTTAAAAAATGCAGAGAAACCAGAGATCAAACTGCCAACATCCACTGGATCATTCAAAAAGCAAGAGAGTTCCAGAAAAAAAAAACACATCTATTTCTGCTTTATTGACTATGCCAAAGCCTTTGACTGTGTGGATCACAATAAACTGGGGAAAAATTCTGAAAGAGATGGGAATACCAGACCACCTGACCTGTCTCTTGAGAAACCTGTATGCAGGTCAGGAAGAAACAGTTCGAACTGGACATGGAACAACAGACTGGTGCTAAATAGGAAAAGGAATATGTCAAGGCTGCATATTGTCACCCTGCTTATTTAACTTATATGCAGAGTACATCATGAAAACACTGGGCTGGAGGAAGCACACGCTGGAATCCAGTTTGCTGGGAGAAATATCAATAATCTCAGATATGCAGATGACACCACCCTTATGGCAGAAAGTGAAGAAGAACTAAAGAGTCTCCTGATGAAAGTGAAAGAGGAGAGTGAAAAAGTTAGCTTAAAGCTCAGCATTCAGAAAACGTAAAATCATTGCATCCAGTCTCATCACTTCATGGCAAATAGATGAGGAAAACATTGGAAACAGCAGCAGACTATTTTTGGGGGCTTGGAAATCACTGCAGGTGATGGCTGCCTCCATGAACTTAAAACATATTTATGACTTGGAAGAAAAGTGATGACCAAACTAGACAGCGTAATAAAAAGCCGAGACGTTGCTTTGCCAACAAAGATCCATCCAGTCAAGGCTATGGTTTTCCATATGTCATGGATGGATATGAAAGATGTACTATAAAGAAAGTGACAGCTGAAAACTTGATGCTTTTGAACTGTGGTGTTGGAGAAGATGCTTGTAGGTCGCTTAGACTACAAGGAGACGCAACCACTCCATCCTAAAGGAAATCAGGTCTGAATATACATTGGAAGGACTAATACTGAACCTGAAACTCCAATACTTTGGCCACTTGATGTGAAGAGCTGACTCACTTGGAAGTTGCTTTGATTTGCCTGTGAGTGTGGGAGCCCTCCCTGGGCAAAGGGCCTCAGGGGTCATTGCCACTGAATCACGACCTCCACAGCAAGCGCATTCCAGCTGTGTGACATTCAGGAAGCAGGAGACTGGGAAAACTATCTTCCTTAGAGGAAGGAAAGTCATCCACAGAGAGTGTGTTTTCAGGCCTCTCTTTGCAGCAAGTGTTTTGCTTCTCAGACATCAGAGCTGCAGGCTTGCTCTGAGGGCCTCAATTTGCAGAGTCAGGGCTGTGTGTCTCACTGCACTTTCCAAGCATTGCAGACACATTCCTAGGTTGGAGGCAGTGCTTCCCATGAGAAAGAAGCCTCGGGAGTGTGTCTGAGCGGGGCTTGAGTGCCATGCTAGGGTCAACCTAGTCGAGGGCACCTTGCACATCCAATGGGCCCCAGGCGAGTAGCTATGGACCGGCCCTTCGGTTGAGACATCCCAAAGCAGGGAACAAAGCTAGCTCTGTCAGAAGGAGGAAAACAGCAATGGGATGGATTTCAAGCAGTTGCTAAGTCACACCACGTTAGGGCTCCCCGGGAAAGAAATGCGAATTTTGGCCTCTAGGCCCAGTATCCAGATGTGTGCACAGGATATTTTCCCCACAGGATCCAAGAATGTTCCAGACAGACCTAAGCTCACTAGCTCTCTCCTGCAGAGGAAATGAAATATTGTTGCTGAACCACGAAAAGATGCTGGGATTCTTGGCTTATGGAGGAGACGAATTCAATCCAGGGCCCAAGACGAGGCTTGATTGCTCAGAGCTTTTGTGCAATAGAGTTTTATTAAAGGATAAAGGAGATAGAGAAAGCTTCTGACAGAGACATCACAAGGGGCAGAAAGCGTACCCCCTTGCTAGTGTTAGTAATGGAGTTTATATACTCTCCAATAAGTTATGACAACGAACAAAAGAATGTCTGGAGGTTGTAAAAACTCACTAGACCTACTCCATAATTGACATTTTCAGATAACAGGATTAGCCAGAAGGTTTTTTCCAGAGACCGTCCTCAAGAAGGATGCATGATTGTTATATAATCCTAAGGAATGTAGAGGGAAAAACAGTTTGTCCTTTCTTCCTCCTTGAGAATTCTAGAGCCCTCTCTCCTTGGGGACCCTTGAACTTCTTATAAACCTGCCTTGGCAATGACTCTCTCAGAAACATGATTGAAACAGCCGTTTGGAGCTTCCTTTGACTTTCCCTGGGAGGGAGGGAGCCCTCCCTGAGCACAGGACCTCAGGGGCCATGGCCAATGAAAAATAATCTCCCAGCAAGTGCTTTTCAGCCCTGTGTGACTCTCAGCCCACAGGAGGCTGAGAAAACTCTCTTCCTTGGAGGAAGGAAAGGCAGCCCAAGAGTGTGTTTTCAGGCCTGTATCTTGGCAGCAAGTGTTTGGCTTGTTAGACAGAAGACCTGCAGGCCTGTTCCAACAGACTCAATGCCAGAATCAGGGCCTTGTGTCTCCCTGCAGTTTCCTGGCCTTGCAAACACATTCCTAGGTGAGAGCAGTCCTGCCCATGGGGGAAGCAGGCTGCGGGAGTGTGTCTGAGGGGCCAGGTGTCATGCTGGCGTCACCTGGTCGAGGGCACCTTGCACCTCCAATGGACCCAGGCAAGGAGTTGCAGGCCACCACCTTGCCTCTGAAATCCCAAAATGGGGAGCAAAGCTCGCTCTGTCAGAGGGAAGAAAACAGCAACAGGATGGATTTTCAAGCAGTTGCTAGGCTGTACTGCGTTAGGGCTCCAAGGAAGGAAAATGCAAATTTTAGCCCCTACGACTGGTATCCAGGTGGGCTCCCAGGATGATTTTCCCCGCAGGATCCAAGAACGTTCCAGACAGACCTGGGCTCACTAGCTCCCTCCTGCAGAGGAAACATGATGAGAACAGCTGTTTGGAGGTTGCTTTGACTTCCCCTGGGAGGGTAGGATCCCCTCCCTGGGTGCAGGGCCTCAGGGGCCATTGCCGCTGAGAAATGCCCTCTAAGCCAGACCTTTGCCAGCCTTGTATGACTCAGCACGGAGGGAGACTGGAAAAGCTCTCTTCCTTGGAGGAAGGAAAGGCAGCCCCAGAGATGTGTGTTTTCACACCTGTATCTTGCCAGCAAGTGTTTGGCGTCTCAGACGTCAGACCTCCAGGCCTGCTCCAACGGCCTCAGCTTCCAGAGTCAGGGCCGTGTGTCTCCCTGCATTTTCTGAGCCTTGGGAACACATTCCTAGGTCAGAACAGTCCTGCCCATGGGGAAGGAGGCTGCGGGAGTGTGTCTGAGGGGGTCGGGTGCCATGCTGGGGTCCAATAGACCTCGTACCTCCAATAGACCCCAGGACAACAGCCGGTGGGCTCCCCCTGGCTTCCGAAATGCCAAAGCGAGAAGCAAAGCTAGCTCTATCAGAAGGAAGGAAAGAGCAATCGGATGGATGTTCAGGCTGTTGCTGGGCCGCACCACTTCAGGGTCCCCCCCGAGAGGAACAGGCGCCCTGTGGCCCCTAGGTCCGATATGCAGGTTAACACACAGGGTGTGTCCCCTCAGGAGCCAAGAATTTTCCTGACAGACCTAGGCTCACTAGAGCTCTCCTACAGGGCAAAAGGGGTAGAACAGACTGTGGATGTGACTCTGCCTTTCCCAGCGAGCATGGGGCCCTCCCTACGGCCCCGGGCTCCAGGGAAAATTGTCCCTGAAAAATGACCTCCAAGAAGCGCTTTTCCAGCAGGCTGGGATGCAGAGTTCACAGGATGCGGGGAAAGTGATCGTGCTTCAGGGAAGAAGAGGCAGCCACCAAGTGTGTGTTTGCAAGCCTGTATTTGGAAGAAACTGGTGAGCTTCTTCAAGGGGAGACCTCCAGGTCTGCTCAGAGGACCGAAATTCCAGAGGCAGCACCATGCATCTCCCCTGTCCTTTCTGAGCCTTGGAAAGACATTCCTAGCTTATAGCGGTATTGCTCATGAAGAAAGCAGGATGCAGGAATGTGTCAGACATGACTGGGTGCCTTCCTGGGTTCAGCTCCGTGAGGGGCCTTTCCACTCAAAGTAGGTCCCATGCCTCCTTGGGGAGGAAGTGGGGCCCGCTTGCCTCCAAATTGTCAAAGGCTGGAACAAAGCTAGTTCTATCAGAGGTAAGAAAAGAGCAATTGGATGGATGTGGAAGCTGTTGCTGGGCCGCACTGCTTCAGGCCCCCACCCCTCCGCCCCGAGAGAAACAGGCGCCCTGTGGCCCCTAGGTCCTGGATGCAGTTTCACACATAGAATGTGTCCCCATAGGAGCCAAGAATTTTCCTGACAGACCTAGGCTCACTAGAGCTCTCCTACAGAGCAAAGGGGATGGGACAGATGTGTGGCTGTGGCTCTGCCTTTCCCTGGGAGTGTGCAGCCGCTCCCTAGGGCCCCGGCTCCAGGGGAAATTGCCCCTGAATAATGACCTCCAAGAAGCGCTTTTCCAACTGGCTGAGACGTGGAGTTCTCAGGATGCAGGGAAAGCGAGTGTCCTTCGGGGAAGCAAAGGCAGTCACCTGTTATCATGACTTACTAGAATAGTAGGTACCTTCTCCGGTTGGGCAGAGGCCTTCCCTACCTGATCTGAAAAAGAAAATGAAGTAGCTCGCTGATTTGAGAAATAATTCCCAGACTTGGGTTTCCAACCAGTATAGAATCCGACAATGGCCCTGTCTTTGTAGCCGCGTTAATTAACAGGTATGTGAAGCTCTAAATATCAGTGGAAATTACATACAGCATATAGGCCCCAGTGTTCTGGAATGGTGGAAAGAAACAACCAAACTCTTGAAGAGACACTTTCTAAATGGATCATAGAAACTGACTGTACATGGATGGGCTTGCTTCCGGCAGACTTACTCATATTATTACCGACGTTATAGTTGTTGTCCTTATGAAATTTTCTATGGGAGACCCCCTCCCACA
>NW_017217920.1:0-12220 GCF_001704415.2 Capra hircus | reverse complement strand
ACCCCAGGAGCTTTTTCTAGGCAGGGACTCACGCTGTCTTAAAACCATGTCAGGGGTGTCAGGTCACACCCTCACCCCCCTCCTGCTCCCTTCCCCCCTTACTCGCCCTCTTCTCTGTCCTCCTTTGCAGCACCTAGATTATATCTCAAGCTTTCCCTCCCACTGCCTTTACAGCCCTGTGCACACAGATTCGTGGGTTTCAGAGAGGGTTCAGAGAGAAGAAATATGTGTATTTCCATTCATTATAAGGTAACAGCATCGCTGAATTAGAATAAAAATGATGTTCACTAATGAATGTGATCTAAAGTGCTGTAACCAGATATAACATAAAAAATACTGTTCTTATCAAATCAAAATGTGTTCACCTTAAATTTGCAGAATATATGTCCATTACATCTCAATGAAACAGGGGAAACAATAAAAACTGACCATTAGAAAGAGCTCATTTCATGCTCTTTTAAGAAGCTTGATGGTCAGTGCTGTGCCTAGTTGCTCAGCTGTGTCTGACTTTTTGTGACCCCATGGACTGTAGCCAGCCAGGCTCCTCTGTCCATTGAATTCTCCAGGGAAAATTGCTGGAGTGGGTTTCCATGTCCTTCTCCAATGTTGGTGACTATCAGAACCCAAGGCTAGGGACTTCCTGGAAGTCCAGTGGTTGAGAATCTGCCTTCCAATGCAGAGAATGTGGGTTTAACACGTGGGTAAGACCCCACATGCCAGAGGGCAGTAGAGTGGAAAAAGGATCCTGCATGCCATGACTAAGACCTAAAGCACCAAATAAGTGAATAAAACTAAATATTTTTAAAACTCTATGCTCTTTACATTCTTCTGGATATGTTTGAAAGCATGATATTATAGATTTATTTATTTATGGACACACCATGAGACTTCCTGCAGGAGCTTAGTTTCCTGACTAGGGACTGAACCCAGGTCACCAGGTTGAAAGCATTGAGCACTAACTACTGGTTTGCCAGGGAATTCCTAGTTTGATTTACTTAGAGGGCTTATTTTCATTGTTTGCCAAAAGGTACAGTTTTTGCAGTGTTTACACTTACAACAGAAACATTTTGGATGTCAATTGTAAAATGTTTGCAAAACTTAGGGAAAAGGAAGGAACATTTTGACTACTGATTTATGCTTCTAGGCTCTCCTGATGGCTCAGAGCGGAAAAAATCTGCCTGCAGTACAGAAGACTGGGGTTTAATCCCTGGGTCAGGAAGATCTCCTGGAGAAGGAAATGGCTATCCACTCCAGTTACGCTTGCCTGGAGAATTCCATGAACAGAGGAGCCTGGTGAGGTACTCTCCATGGCTTTGCAAAGAGTCAAACACAACTGGATGACTAAGACTTTCACTTTCATATGTGTCTAAAGATTGCTCAAATCTCAGAATCACCTGGGACATTATTAAACATAGAGATTCCAAGGCTGCATATCACACCCAAGAAACTCAAATTGCCTAGGAGGGGCCATGGGAATCTGAAAGTTCAATGTTTGCCTCACTTGATTCTGAAGTGAAGTGAATCTCAGGGTGTAAAATCATCCAATAATTTTGGAAAGATTGGTCACTGGTGGCTCAGCAGTAAAGAATCCACCTCTTAATGCAGGAGACCTGGGTTCAGTCTCTGGGTCGGAAAGATCTGCTGGAGGAAGAAATGGCAACCACTCCAGTATTCTTGCCTGAGAAATCCCATGGACAGAGAAGCCTGGCAGGCTACAGTCTATGGGGTCACAAAAGACTCAGACACAACTTAGCAACTAAATTGCAACAGTGAATGTGAGGTGCTCAGTTGTGTCCAACCCTTTGTGACCGCACGGACTATATATTGTCCATGGAATCCTCCAGGCTAGAATACTGGTGTGGATAGCCTTTCGTGTCTCCAGGCGATCTTCCCAACCCAGGGATCAAACCCAGGTCTCCCACATTGCAGGCAGATTCTTTACCAGCTGAGGCACAACGGGAGTCCAAGCAACAATAAGAGTATGCTCAAAATACCCAAGAATCTACTCCTTCAGGAGACCCTAAGGGTTGAGAGTCAGGAATTTATTTATTTCTTCATGTGACACACTGAGCACCTGCCTTGGGAGGAGAGCAGGTTATTGGCAATTCAATAAACCAATCAGATGTTGTAGCTTGAGCTGGGAGCTTCATCCTCCTCACCACCCTCAGAGATTCTAGGAGCTCCACATCCTCTTTGGGGGCTTCTGGATGTCCTTTGTATTGAAGGAAGTTTAGGGTATAAGCAAAGCTCAGACATCTGGATGCAAACATCTCCGTTTGGGCCACACTTTCAAATCTGGGCTGTGCTTCTTAACCGTCAGAGAATCTAAGGAATTGCCTATGTGTCTTGTACAAAAACACATTCTCATCCAACAGTTGTGGGGTGGGGGCCTGAGAGTCTGAGTTTCTCACAGGCTCCAGGTGTTGCCCAGGCTGCTTATGGTGTCCCTATTAAGCAGTGAATAACAGTGGAAACAGTGTCAGACTTTTTCTTGAGCTCCAAAATCACTGCAGATGGTGATTGCAATGAAAAAAGTTAAAAGACGCTTAATCCTTAGAAGAAAAGTTATGATCAACCTAGAGAGTATCTTCAAAAGCAGAGACATTACTTTGCCGACTCAGGTCCATCTAATCAAGGCTTTTGTTTTTCCTGTGGTCATGTATGGATGTGGGAGATGGACTGTGAAGAAGGCAGAGCGCTGAAGGATTGATGCTTTCGAACTGTGATGTTGGAGAAGACTCTTGAGAGTCCCATGGACTGCAGGGAGGTCCAACCAGTTCATTCTGAAGGAAATCAGCCCTGGGAATTCTTTGGAAAGAATGATGCTACAGCCGTAACTCCAGTACTTTGCCACCTCATGCGAAGAGTTGGCTTATTGGAAAAGACCCTGATGCTGGGAGGGATTCGGAGCAGGAGGAGAAGGAGACGACAGAGGATGAGATGGCTGGATAGCATCACTGACTCGATGGACGTATGTCTGAGTGAACTCCGGGAGTTGGTGACGGACAGGGAGGCCTGGCATGCTGCGATTCATGGGGTCACAAAGAGTCAGGCACGACTGAGAGACTGAACTGAATTGAACTAGAGAACTTTTTTGAAAACTACTTATGCTCTGTTTGATTCTGCCGATCTTACTCCATGCCCACAGAATCAGTATTTCCAAAAATTGGTCCAGGGGAGTCAACATTATTAAAGGTCTCAGATATTTCCAAGGAGCAGGTAGGGTGCAAATGTACAGCCAGGCAAATCATCCTACCATCAACCCTGTTTTGGGCTTCATTGTGCCCTGCAAAATCCATATGTTGGGGGGACTTTCCCAAAGGTCCAGTGACTAAAACTCTCCACTCCCAGTGTAGGGGCCTGGGCTTCTGTCCATGGTCAGGGAACTAGATCCCACCTACTGCCAGAAGACCAAAGACTCCACATACCACATTTGACACCTGGTGCGGTCAAATAAATTAACTCATTAAAAAATATCTGTAGAATTTCTAACCCCCAACACTTTGGAATGTAACCCTATTTGTAGATTATACCTTTAAGGAGGTGATTAAGTTAAAACAAGGTCACGAGAGTGGGCCCTAGTCCAATCTGATGGTTCTCTATATAAAAAGAGAGAGGGAAATTTCCGTGGAAGGCAAGTGGTTAGGGCTCAGAACTTTCACTGCCAATCCCTGGTCTGGAAAGTAGACCCAGAAGAAAAGCAGCATGGCCAGAAGATAAAAAGGAAATTAGGAACAAAGACATCAAGGATGTATGGACATACAGGGACAGAGGACATAGGAATGCAGCTGTCTGCTCATCACGGAAAGAGATTTCCGGAGACACCACACTGTCAGCACCTTGATGCTGGACTGCTAGCCTCCAGAACTCGGAGAAAACAATCTCCTGTTATTTAAGTCTCGTGTATTTCTGGTCGCCACCTTAGTACATTAATGTGTTCTTTCGATCAGGTGTCCCTAGAGAGGGCTCACCTCAAGGACAGGTAGTGGGTATGCAGGTGATGACTCAGCTCCCAATATCGACACAGCTGACTCCCAAACATCAACAAATGCCCATGCACCCACCCAGATTATCCAGGACACAGCCTGCCTCTGTGGACTTCTGGCAGACCACAGCTGCTAAAGGTCCCCATCCAACTCTTTCTGGCACCAACTTTTTTACTTCTCTCCTAGACTGTGAGGGGCAGAAACTTGGAAAACAGAGCGAGTCCTGTGCTCAAGCCATCCTGGATGTGACGGGGAGTATGTGTTTTATCAGGGAAAAAAAAGGAGGAAAACTCACAGCTATCTTGCAGATCTTATTACCAGGTGTACAGAAAAACCTTGCCATGTTAGGTTAGATTCAGAGATTATAAACTAGCACTGGTTCAGTTTTATGACATGGCTTCAGCGCATCTCCATCTACATTAGATGGAATGCCACTCAGTAATTACCACCATCCTGTAAATCATAGGTAAACCATTCTTGGAATGCTTCTTTGTCTACTGTGGCTCAAACACACCAAGTACGTTTTCACCATTCAGTGTTTCAATGCTGCCGACAACTTCCACTGCTTCCATTGGGTACGACAGGTCATCACACCAAGTGTCTTGTAACTACTAGCTTGCACTCTAGAGAACATATCTCTCTTCTGCTGAGACTGAGATGTAGAGCATGCATCTCACCACTATTAAGACCCCATTCTAAGCACACATGCCACTTCTGCAGTGGCTAAACTCTGGAGGAAATGTGACAACACTATTGATCCTGTATTCTAGAACACACATCTTACCATTGCTGAACCAGTGTTCTACAGCAGGCTTAGCCACAGCTACTGAGCTTGCATTCTGAAAGTAGCATCCTACCTCTACTGAGTTGACATTATATGGCATACATGATCCACCTTCTGGGTTTGCACTATGGAATACACATTATGCCACTACAGAGCAAGCTCTAGTGTACACATGACCACGTACTGATCCCCACATCAAAGGGTAATGCTGAAAATTATTCAAAGTACTGCACTATTGTGCTCATTTCACATACTAAGCAAGATAATGCTCAAAATTCTTTGTGCTAGGCTTCAAAGTATTTGAACCAAGAACTTCCAAATATATATGATGGATTTTAGAAAAAGGCCAGAGGAATGAGGGCTTATACTGCCCACGTTCATTGCCTACTAGAGAAAGTAGGAAGTCAAGAGATACCTGGAATAACAGGCAAGGTGGACCTTGGAATATCTATGAAGTATGGCAAAGGCTAACAGAATTCCCTAAGAGAACTCACCATTGGATAGGAAAACACCCTCTTCCAACAACACAAGAGATGACTCTTGAGATGGTCATTGCTGAAATCAGACTGATTATGTTCTTTGCAGCCGAAGATGGAGAAGCTCTACGCAGTCAGAAAAAAAAAAAAAAAAAAAAAAAAAAACAAGACTGCCACAGTGACATGGCTCAGATGAGGAATGCCTTAAAGAAAACTTCAGCCTTAAATTGAAGAAAGTATGGAAAACCACTAGACCATTGGGTTGACCAAAATCAATCCCTTATGATTACACAGTGGATGTGACAAATAGATTTGAGGGATTAGATCTCATAGACAGACTGCTTGGAGAACTATGGACCAAGGGTCATGACATTCTGCATGAGACAATGAAGAAAACCATACCCAAGAAAAATAAATGCAAAAAGGCAAAAGGTTTGTCTGAGGAGGCCTTACAAATCACTTAGAAAAGAAGAGAAGCTAAAGGCATAGGAGGAAAAGAAAGATAATCCATTTGAATGCAGTTTTCTTAAGAATAGCAAGGAGAGATAAGAAAAGCCTTCCTCAGGGATCAATGCAAAGAAACACAGAAAAACAATAGGATGGCAAAGAACAGAGATCACCTCAAGAATGTTACAGATACCAAGGGAACATTTCATGCAAACATGGGCATAATAAAGGAGAGAAAATATATGGACCTAACAGAAGCAGATATATTAAGAAGTGGTGGCAAGAATACACAGAACTGAACTTGAAAAAAAAAAGAAGAAGAAGAAGAAGAAGATCTTAATGATCCACATAACTGTGAACATGCTTTACTCACCCAGAACCAGGCATCCTGGAATGTGAAATCAAGGAGCCCTTAGTACAGAACTATGAACAAAGTTACTAGAGGTAATGTGTTTCCAGCTGTGGAATTTCAAGTCTTACCAGATTATGACATTAAAATCCTGCACTCAATATGCCAGCACATTTGAAAAGCTCAGCACGGGTGACAGAACTTGGAAAGGTTAGTTTAAAACTCCAATCCTCAAGAAAAGCTATGCCAAAGATTGTTTAAACTAACACACAATTGCACACATCTCACATGTAAGCAAAGTCATGTTCAAAGTTCTTCAAGCTAGGCTTCAGCAGTACATGAACCGAGAACTTCCAGATGTTAAAGCAGGATTTAGAAAAGTCAGAGAAACCAGAGATCAAATTGCCAGCATCCATGGGATCAGAGAAAAAGCAAGGGAGTTCAAGAAAAAACATCTACATCTGATTTGGACTATGCCAAAGGTTTTGGACTGTGTGGATGACAACAAGCTATGGAAAATTCCTGAAAAGACTCAAATACCAGATCTCTTTAGCTGCCTGCTGAGAAATCTGTAGGCATGTCAAGAAAGCAACACTTAGAACTGGACATAGAACAATGCACTAGCTTCAAAATTAGGAAGGCAGCACATCAAGGCCTGTATAGTGTCATGTGGCTTATTTAACTTATATTCAGCACATCATGTGAAATGCCAGGCTGGATGAAGCCCAAACTAGAATCAAGATTGCTTGGAGAAATATCAATAACCGCAGATTTGCAGCTGACACCACGTATATGACAGAAAGTGGAGAATAACTAAAGAGCATATTGATGGAAAGAAAGAAGAGAGTGAAAAACCTTGCTTAAAACTCAATGTTGAAAAAATGAAGATCATGGCATCTGGCCCCGTGACTTCACATCAAATAGGGAAATCATGGCGGAAAAAATGGAACCAGTGATAGACTTTATTTTCTCGGGCTCCAAAATCACTGCAGATGGTGACTGCAGCCGTGGAATTAAAAGGCGCTAGATCCTATGAAGAAAAGCTGAAACCATCTAAAGAGCATATTCAAAAGCAGAGGCATTACTTTGAAATGAATGGTAGATCAGATCATACCTATATAGTTTCCATTACTCATGTATGGATGGGAGAGGTGGACTAGACAGGAAGTTGTGCATGGAATAATTGATGATTTTGAACTGTGGTGTTGGAGAAGACTCTTGCAAGTCCCTTGGACTGCAAGGAGATCAACGCAGTCAATCCTGATGGAAATCAGCCATGAATTTTCATTGGAAGTACTTTTGCTGAAGCTGAAACTCTGATACTTTTGCCACCTGATGCAAAGAACTAACTATAGGAAAAGACTCTGATGCTGGGAAAGCTTGGAGTGCAGAAGGAGAAGTGCCTAACAGACGATGAGATGGTCGGATGGTACAACTAATTTGTTGCACCTCAATTTGAGCAAACTCTGGGAGATAGTGATGGACAGTGAGGCGCGGTGTGCTGCATAATAAGGAACATAGCATTCCTTATTATGTTGCAGAGAGTTACTATGCCTGGGCAACTGAACAACAGCAGAATAAAACGTTTCAGTAGGAAGTGAAGACGCAACTTTCAGGAAGATGCTCAGAGACAAATAGAGAAAAAATATCAATCCACTTCTCATACAGCCATTTTACTGTTATTGAAACTTTTTCCATATTTAAATATGGCTTTCCTGAAGTATGTGAATTCTAACGTGTTTTTTCACCCAGAGAGGTGTGTTGATGAAGTCAAGATGCACAGAGACATGTCAGTTCTCACAGATTCCCTTAATAAAATCATAATGTACTCAAGGAGCTGGGAGTATTTTTTCCATGGGAATAAATATTTTGATGAGGAACTCTGTAACACTTTTAGAAAATGTTCATTACTTTAATCAAATTTGTTTGGAATATTTGTAGTCTTTCCTTTGGTATCAGAAGATACTGCAGCCCTAACAATAAGGCAGGGTTTTCCAACCAAAACCCTGAAACAGAACAGCTCACCACAGTCTAAAAGCACATTAGAAAAGTGTTAATTTGCTATTCAAATCAGTGAGCATTATACCCAAATTAAAGAATGGCTAAAACAGCTTGAAGAACATCACTAGAGCCTGCTAAAGGAAATCAATATGGGATTAATGGTATGAAAGCTTAGAGTAGATGAAACTTGAATTATATTAATGGAAAATATATTAAAACTTTCCTAGCATGTGGTCAGAATGGGAAGTCTCCTCAGAATGTAAAACAAACAAAACAAATCTACACATTATTTTAGAAAATCCAGCTGGCTCAGAATGAAATATAAAGGTGCAGAAGAGATAGCTAACAGCTTAGTAGATATATGTATCCTCAAATTATTTGACCAACATGATGTTTCAAAGGCTTTTAGGCATTCACACCACAAATTTGAACTCTGATGGTTGGGATACCCTTACCTCTCATCGTGCTGAACTATTGCCTAGAATATTTTAATAATTTTCTTCTAATCAGTATCATTTATCACGTTTCGAAAAACAAGTATTTTAGCGCTTTCAACATGCAAATTACATTTGCTTGTTGCTAAATATATGTAACTAACTTCTCTGCTAAACTCACTGTTTTTTTTTTTTTTAAGGTCTTATTTATTTATTTATTTATTTATTTTTCCATTTTATTTTTTTTTTAATTTTTATTTTTACTTTATTTTACTTTACAATACTGTATTGGTTTCGCCATACATTGACATGAATTTTTGTTATTTTTTAAAATTGCATTTATTTTGGTGGGGCCAGGTAGTCATGGATGTTCACGGGCTTTCTCTAGCTGAGGCAAGTGGTATGGTGCCCTTCACTACGCTGCATAGCCTTCCCATTGTGATGTTTCTTTTGTTGGAGAACACTGGCTCTAGTTTTGGCACATGAGCTCCTGAGTTGTGTCGCCTGAGGTTAGTAACACTTCAGCATGTGGGATCTTCCCAGACAAGGATCGTTGGGAAGCTGACTATTAATTGATGGATCACCAGGGTAGTTCTGAACAAATGCAGATGATATAGGCTGGAAGTTTGATGCAGTACATATGAAAGCCAAGAAATACTTCTTAAGTAGATACTGTGTTGCTTTGGGGTATTCTCCTGGTGGCTCAGTGGTAAGGAGTCCACTTCCCAATGTAGATGACCCAGGGTTGAGAAATCCCAGAGTTGGGAAGATACATCTTCCAGAAGAGAGAATGAAAACCAGCCTCAGTATTCTTGCCTGGGAAGCCCCACGGGCAGAGGAGCCTGGTGGTCTATGGTCCATGGAGATGAAAAAGAGACAGAAATGACTTAGGAACTAATCACGACCACCACCACCATGTTGTTTTGGCAGATAAAGTAGATAGTTTGTTTAAATGACCTTGGCCTGGAATGTCTGAAAAGTAGTCAGTGCTTTAGATTTTTAAAATTATGCATAAGTAAAAAGGCATTTTTATTTTATTGTGTGTAAAAATCCTTTAAAATATTGACTGTAAACTTTTATAATATATTGCCAGAGAATTTAGCCAATCATTATATACATTTATTTAGTTCTCTTTTGAAGCCATGTCTTACAACAGCAAGTGATTTCAATTATGTTCTTGCTTTGGTATCCATCTTGAATTAGGTTTTATTTATTTATTTGTTTGTTTATTTATTTATTTAAAGCAGCATTTCAGTAGGTTTCAATCATTTATTTAATCATTTCATATTTTCTACTAGAACAGCTAGCCTCTAAAAAGGGAAATGACACTCCATTTCTTCTCTGATCTTATAGGGAAAAGAGAGCAGTAAAGTTCATTGCTTTATGTTTTTTTTTTTTTTTTTCCCAGGGTTGAAATGCTCTTTCTAAGGAACACTTCCAAATTTCAAGGTTTTCAAGGGTTTTTTAAAAATATATTTTGGTTTCTGGTCCGCTTATTCTCACAGTCATGTCTGGTTCTTTGTGAGCCTCTGGAATATAGCCTATCAAGCTCCTCTGTCCATGGGGGTTCTTCAGGCAAGAATACTGGAGTGGGTTGTTAGGCCACTCTTCTAGTGGCTCTCTCAGAGCAGATGGATTGTTTACTATCTAAACCACCAGGGAAACCTAGAGAATACTGGAGTGAGTGGCCCATTGCTTCTCCAGAGCATCCTCCCAAACCAGAAATCAAACTGGGGTCTCCTGCATGGCATCAGATTCTTAAGCAGGTTACCTACCAGGGAAGTGCTGGTTTCTGCTAAAAAGTGCCAATTGTCATTCCTTATTATGTGGACTCACTGATCATATGTCATGATTAAATAGGAGACAACTTTCAGTACGATGTTTCATACTTGACATGAAAAACAAATTTTTCTTTGAAGAAAATTATGCCATAATGACAAAATACCCAATACATTGTATATACTAAAATTAGGAAAAAATAAAAATAAACTCAAGGACCATGGCCTGGGAAGTGGTCTTCCATACAGTTTAAAGAGGAGTGTTCTGAAGCTGTAGGGGCAGAGCCAGTACACATAGAAAATTCTTTAAAGTTGAAAGTCCATGAATGAAACATATATTGTGGTAAAAGGATCCTGTTAACCACAAAATACAGGTGTGGCAACAGTGATGTTAGTGTTTTCCTAGGCAAGAATCTGGAATCATTAAACTTCTTCATTATCTTAACTAACTAGGAACACATAACTCCAAAGCACAGAAATGCACAATCTCATTTTCATATCCTGACTTCCCCAGAGGGTACACTGATGAGAGACAACTGCAACAGATTTTTACTTTCCCGTTCAAGTGAATACCCAGTGACTATTCTCCAAGGTTAAAGCAGATGTACAATATTTGCTTCCCAGGTCAAATAGGCTGTCTAGCATAAAGTTCAAGCAAAATTATATCAAGCCAGATATTCACTAATACTAAGTAGGTGAAAAGGTCTTCCATCTGTATGGAAATCAATTCTAAACATTTTATTTCTGAAGAGAAACCTTTTTCTCTTTCTTTGTTTATAGTAACTTTGTTTCTTTATATTTTACTTTACAATAGTGTATTGCTTTTGTCAGACATCAACATGAAGCCTCCACGGGTGTAGACGTGTTCCCAGTCCTAAACCCCCTCCCTCCGCCCTCCCCATACCATCCCTCTGGGTCAACGCAGTGCAACAGTCCCAAGCATCCTCTACTGCATCGAAGCTAGACTGGCGATTCTTTTCTTATATGACATTACACATGTTTCAATGCCATTCTTGCAAAACATCCCACCCTCTCCCTTTCCCACAGAGTCCAAAAGACTGTTCTATTCATCTCTGTCTCTTTTGCTGTCTCGCATGCAGGGTTATCATAACCATCTTTCTAAATTTCATATGTTTACAGTAACTTTAAACTGTATTCCATCACTCCAAGTTTGGATACACAGACTAGGGCCTCTACCTCTGCCACCAACAGTCCCTAGTTTCAGTTCCGCCAGTTCAGTTCAGTTCAGTTTCAGTTCAGTCACTCAGCCGTGTCTGACTCTTTGTGACCCCATGAAATGCAGCATGCCAGGCCTCCCTGTCCATCACCAACTCCCGGAGTTCACTCAGACTCACGTCCATCGAGTCCGTGATGCCATCCAGCCATCTCATGCTCTGTCGTCTCCTTCTCCTCCGCCCCCAATCCCTCCTTCATCAGAGTCTTTTCCAATGAGCCAACTCTTCACATGAGGTGGCCAAAGTACTGGAGTTTCCGCTTTAGCATCATTCCTTCCAAAGAAATCCCAGGGCTGATCTCCTTCAGAATGGACTGGTTGGATCTCCTAGCAGTCCAAGGGACTCTCAAGAGGCTTCTCCAGCACCATAGATCAAAAAGCATCAATTTTTCAGGACTCAGCTTTCTTCACAGTCCAACTCATATCCATAAATGACCACAGGAAACACCATAGCCTTGACTAGACGGACCTAAGTCGGCAAAGTAATGTTTCTGCTTTTGAATATGCTATCTAGGTTGGTCATAACTTTTCTTTTAAGGAGTAAGCATCTTTTAATTTCATGGCTGCAGTCACCATCTGCAGTGATTTTGGAGCCCAAAAAATAAAGTCTGACACTGTTTCCACTGTTTCCCCATCTATTTCCCATGAAATGATTGGACCAGTAGTCATATCTTCATTTTCCCAAAATTAAGCTTTAAGCTAACTTTTTCACTCTGCTCTTTTACTTGCAT
>NW_017217919.1:0-12220 GCF_001704415.2 Capra hircus | reverse complement strand
GAAGTCCCCGACATACCCGTCTCCACTCGAGAGGAAGCACGAGAGTCCCGCCCACATCCAGAAGAGCCCATTTCCGCCTCCTAGCTCGAGAGGAGGGATCCTTTCCCTGCTTGGTCGGGAAAGAATTCCTGGCGTTCCCGTCGCATCTCAAGTGCAGGCACTATCCACAGGAAAGGCGAGAGGAACTCCAGGGTCGTGCCACCATTCCCAGAGTCCCCCCAGATGTCTCAGGCCATTCCAGGGAAACCTGTTTTCCCTGCACTGCCTCCACTTTCAAGCCGAGGATCAACTCACACCACGGTGGCACGTGGGACAGCCCTGTGGGAAAGCCTCGTGGAAGGCCTAGTGGAAAGCTCTAGGGAAAGCCACAGATCCCTTGATCCACGCGAAGGGAAGCGTGACACTGCTGCTACAGATCGGCAGGAAAGCGCACGTGCATGCCCCCCATCGAGACGAGGAATGACTCCCCTGGGGAGACCCCAGAAGAACCCCAAGGTCCATGTCAGCACTGGCGAGGAATCCTCAGGTTCCGCACCGACTCCACACAAGGTCTTAGGCCCCGGCATCGACGGGACAGGAATCGAGAGGCCACCGAGCAACTCACATGGGGACTGGCTTTCCTGAGACCACCAGAGAGAGTCCCTGAGGTCCCCGTCGTAAGTCGAGAGCACCGGCCGCAACTCGAGAAAATCCAGGAGGTTCTCCTCTCCATGCGAATGACGCCCATTTCCGCTGAGGCGTCCCGAGGCTAATCACGGCTAACCTCTGGAACTTCCAAAGGGTCCTTCACACCCTTGCTGCAACTCAACAAGTTCCCCGACATACCCCGTCTCCACTCGAGATGAAGCAAGAGAATCCCGCCCACA
The DNA here is from genome assembly GCF_001704415.2 of Capra hircus. Taxonomy (NCBI): domain Eukaryota; kingdom Metazoa; phylum Chordata; class Mammalia; order Artiodactyla; family Bovidae; genus Capra; species Capra hircus. Next base: position 11,354 of record NW_017217919.1, on the reverse strand, counting down.
TCCAGAGGATCTCCGATTCCGCCTCATAGCTCGAGAGGGGGTCCTTTCACTGCGTGGTCGGGAAAGAATTCCCGGCGTTCCCGTCGCATCTCAAGTTGAAGCGCTCTCCACAGGCAAGGCGAGAGGACTCCAGGGTCGTGACACCATTCCCAGAGTCCCCCAGATGTCTCAGTCCATTCCAGGGAAACCTGTTTTCCCTGCACTGCCTCGACTTTCAAGTCGAGGATCGACTCACACCACGGTGGCACGTGGGACAGCCCTGTGCGAAAGCCTCATGGGAAGGCCTAGTGGGAAAGCCTCGAGGGGAAGCTACAGATCCCTTGATCCATGCAAAGGAAGCGTGATACTGCTGCTACAGCTCAGGAGGAAAGCGCACGTGCATGCCCCCACTCGAAACGAGGTCTGACTCCCCTGGCGAGACTCCAGAAGTACCCCAAGATCCATGTCAGCACTGGAGAGGAATCCTCAGGTTGGCACCGACTCCACACAAGGTCTTAGGCCCCGGCATCGACGGGGAGAGGAATCCCGAGAGGCCCAGAGCTACTCGCATGGGGATTGGCCATTCTTGGGCCACCAGAGCGGGTCCCTGAGGTCCCCGTCGTAAGTCGAGAGCACCTGACGCAACTCGAGAAAAATCCAGGAGGTTCTCCCCTCCAGGCGAGATGAGGCCCATTTCCGCTGAGGCATCTCGAGGATAATCACACCTAACCTCTGGAACTTCCAAAGGGTCCTTCACACCCTTGCTGCAACTCAAGAAGTTCCCCGACATACCCGTCTCCACTCGAGAGGAAGCACGAAAGTCCCGCCCACATCCAGAAGAGCCCCATTTCCGCCTCCTAGCTCGAGAGGAGGGATCCTTTCCCTGCGTGGTCGGGAAAGAATTCCTGGCATTCCCGTCGCATCTCAAGTGCAGGCACTATCCACAGGAAAGGCTAGAGGAACTCTAGGGTCGTGCCACCATCCCAGAGTCCCCCAGATGTCTCAGTCCATTCCAGGGAAACCTGTTTTCCCTGCACTGCCTCCACTTTCAAGCCGAGGATCAACTCACACCACGGTGGCACGTGGGACAGCCCTTGGGAAAGCCTCGTGGGAAGGCCCTAGTGGGAAAGCTCTAGGAAAGCCACAGATCCCTTGATCACGCGAAGGAAGCGTGACACTGCTGCTACAGCTGGCAGGAAAGCGCACGTGCATGCCCCCCCATCGAGACGAGGAATGACTCCCCTGGGGAGACCCCAGAAGTACCCCAAGGTCCATGTCAGCACTGGCGAGGAATCCTCAGGTTCCGGCACCGACTCCACACAAGGTCTTAGGCCCGGGCATCGACGGACAGGAATCCGAGAGGCCACCGAGCAACTCACATGGGGACTGGCCTTTCCTGAGACCACCAGAGAGAGTCCCTGAGGTCCCCGTCGTAAGTCGAGAACACCAGCCACAACCCGAGAAAAATCCAGGAGGTTCTCCTCTCCATGCGAGCGAGGCCCATTTCCGCTGAGGCGTCTCGAGGCTAATCACGGCTAACCTCTGGAACTTCCAAAGGGTCCTTCACACCCTTGCTGCAACTCAGCAAGTTCCCCGACATACCCGTCTCCACTCGAGATGAAGCAGAGAATCCGCCCACATCCAGAGGATCTCCGTTTCCGCCTCATAGCTCGAGAGGAGAGGGTCCTTTCACTGCGTGTTCGGGAAAGAATTCCCGGCGTTCCCGTCGCATCTCAAGTTGAAGCGCTCTCCACAGGCAAGGCGAGAGGGACTCCAGGGTCGTGACACCATTCCAGAGACCCCCAGATGTCTCAGTCCATTCCAGGGAAATCTCTTTTCCCTGCACTGCCTCGACTTTCAAGCCGAGGATAGACTCACACCACGGTGGCACGTGGGAAAGCCCTGTGGGAAAGCATCGGGGGAAAGCCTCGTGGGAAAAGCCTCAATGGAAAGCCACAGATCCCTTGATCCACGCGAAAGGGAAGCGTGACACTGTGCTACAGCTCGGAGAGAAAAGCGCACGTGAATGCCCCAAACGAGACGAGGACTGACTTCCCTGGGAGACTCCAGAGTATTCCAGGATCCATGTCAGCACTGGAGAGGATGCCTCAGTCCCCGGCACCGACTCCACACAAGGTCTTAGGCCAGGGCATCGACGGGAGAGGAATCCCGAGAGGGCCCCGAGCACCTCGCATGGGACTGGCCTTTCCTGAGGCCACCAGAGCGGGTCCCTGAGGTCCCCGTCATAAGGCGAGAGCACCTGCCGCAACTCGAGAAAATCCAGGAGGTTCTCCCCTCCAGGCGAGATGAGGCCCATTTCCGCTGAGCATCTCGAGGCTAATGACACCTAGCCTCTGGAACTTCCAAAGGGTCCTTCACACCCTTGCTGCAACTCAAGAAGTTCCCCGACATACCCGTCTCCACTCGAGAGGAAGCACGAAAGTCCCGCCCACATCCAGAGAAGCCCCATTTCCGTGTCCTAGCTCGAGAGGAGGGATCCAATCGCTGGGTGTACGGGAAAGAATTACCGCGTTCCTGTCGCATCTCAAGAGGAGGCGCTCTCCACAGGAAAGGCGAGACGAACTCCAGGGTCGTGCCACCATTCCCAGACTCCCCCAGATGTCTCATTTCATTCCAGGGAAAACTGATTTCCCTGCACTGCCTCGACTTTCAAGCAAGGATCGACTCACGCCACGGTGGCTGTGGGACAGCCCTGTGCGAAAGCCTCGAGGGAAAGCCTCGAGGGAAAGCCACAGATCCCTTGATCCACGCGAAGGAAAGCTCGACACTGCTGCTACATTCGGAGGAAAGCTCATGTGCTGGCCCCCACTCGAGACAAAGACTGACTCCCCTGGGAGACTCCAGAAGTACCCCAAGATTCATGTCAGCACTGGAGAGGAATCCTCAGGTTCCGGCACGGACTCCACACAAGGACTTAGGCCCCAGCATCGACGGAAGAGGAATCCCGAGAGGCCCCGAGCAACTCGCATGGGGACTGGCCTTTCCTGAGGAAACCAGATCGGCTCCCTAAAGTCCCCTTCGTAAGTCCAGAGCACCTGCCGCAACTGGAGAAAATCCAGGAGGTTTCCCCTCCAGGCGAGATGAGGCCCATTTTCCGCTGAGGTGTCTCGAGGCTAATCACAGCTAACTTCTGGAACTTCCAAAGGGTCATTCACACCCTTGCTGCAACTCAATAAGTTCCCCGACATACCCGTCTCCACTTGAGAGGAAGCACGAGAGTCCCGCCCCACATCCAGAGGAGCCCCGTTTCCGCCTCCTAGCTCTTGAGGAGGGAACCTCACTTTCACGTTCGGGAAAAAATTGCGGGCGTTCCCCTCGCATCTCAAGAGGAGGCGCTCTCCACAGGAAAGGGCGAGAGGAACTCCAGGTGGTGCCACGATTCCCAGAGTCCCCCAGATGTCTCAGTCCATTCCAGGGAAACCTGTTTTCCCTGCACTGCCTCGACTTTCAAGCCGAGGATAGACTCACACCACGGTGGCACGTGGGACAGCCCTGTGGGAAAGTCTCATGGGAAAGCCTCGAGGGAAAGCCACCGATCCCTTGATCCACGCGACGGGAGCATGACACTGCTGCTACAGCTAGGAGGAAAGCGCAGGTGCATGCCCCACTCGAGACGATGACTAACTTCCCTGGGGAGACTCCAGAAGTACCCCAAGATCAATGTGAGCACTGGACTTCACAAAAGGTCTTAGGCCCCAGCATTGAAGGGAGAGGAATCCTGAGAGGCCAATAAGCAACTCGCACGGAGAGTGGCCTTTCCTGAGGCCACCAGATAGGGTCCCTGTGGTCCCCGTCGTAAATCGAGAGCACCTACTGCAACTCGAGAAAATCCTGGAGATTCTCCCCTCCAGGCTAGATGAGGCCCATTTCCGCTGAGGCGACTCGAGGCTAATCACATCTAACCTTTGGAACTTCCATAGGGTCCTTCACACCCTTGCTGCAACTCAAGAAGTTCCCCGACATACCCTTGTCCACTCAAGAGGAAGCGCGAGCGTCCCTTGCACATCCAGAGAAGGCCCTTTTCCACCTTGTAGCTCGAGATGAGGGATCCTTTCCCTGCGTGGTCGGGAAAGAATTCCTGGCATTCCCGTCGCATCCAAGAGGAAGCGCTCTCCACAGGAAAGGCGAGAGGAACTCCAGGGTCGTGCCACCATTCCAAGAGTCCCCCAGAGGACTGAGTCCATTCCAAAGGAAACTCTTTTACCTGCACTGCCTTGACTGTCACGTTGAGGATCGACTCACACCACGGTGGCACGTGGACAGCCCTGTGTGTTAGCCTCGTGGGAAAGCCTCATGTGAAATCCTACAGGGAAAGCCACACATCCCTTGATCCACCCGTCGGGTAGCATGACACTGCTGCCACCGTTAGGGAGGAAAGCCCACGTGCATTTCCCCACTCGAGACGAGGACTGACTCCCCTGTGGAGAGTCCAGAAGTACCCAAAAATCCACATCAGCACTGGGAGAGGAATCCGCAGTTTCCGGTCCCAACTCAACACAAGGTCTTTGACTCGGGAAATGCAAGCAGTTAAAAGATCTCTCCTTTGGAGCCTCGAGGGGGGATCGGGGCTTCTCTGGATGTGGGCGGGACCCTCGTGCTTCCTTTGAGTGTAGACGGGTATGTCGGGAAAGCTCTTGAGTTGCAGCAAGTGTGTGAAGGAACCATTGGAAGTTCCAGAGGTTAGGTGTGCTTAGCCTCTAGATTCGTCAGTGGAAATAGGCCTCATTTTGCCTGTAGGGGAGAACCTCCTGGATTTTCTCGAGTTACGGCAGGTGCTCTCGAATTACGACGGGGACCTCAGGGAACCTGTCTCGTGGCCTCAGGAAAGGCCAGTCCCCATGCAAGTTGCCAGGGGGACTCTCGGGATTCCTCTTGGGTCGATGCCGGGCCTAAGACCTTGTGTGGAGTCGAGGCCGGATCCTGAGGATTCCTCTCCAGTGCTGACATGGTTCTTGGGTACTTCTAGAGTCTCCCCAGGGAAGTCAGTCCTCGTCTCGAGTGGGCATGCACGTGCGCTTTCCTCCCGAGCTGTAGCAGCAGTGTCACGCTTCCTAACGCGTGGTCAAGGGATCTGTAGCTTTCACTCAAGTCTTTCCTTCAAGGCTTTCCCAAGAGTCTTTCCCACAGGGCTGTCCACCTGCCACCATGGTGTGAGTCGATCCTCGGCTTGAAAGTCGAGGCAGTGCAGGGAAAACAGGTTCCTCTGGAATGGACTGTGACATCTGGGGGACTCTTGGAATGGTGGTACGACCCTGGAGTTCCGCTGCCTTTCCTGTGGAGAGCGCCTCCTCTTGAGATGGGACGGGAACGCCGGGAATTCTTTCCCGACCAAGCAGGGAAAGGATCCGTCATCTCGAGGTCCGAGGCAGAAACGGGGCTCCTCTGGATGTGGCGGGACCCTCGTGCTTCCTCTGGAGTGGAGACGGTATGTCGGGGAACTTCTTGAGTTTCAGCAAGGTTGTGAAGGAACCTTTGGAATTTCCAGAGTTTAGGTGTGATTAGCCTCGAGTGCCTCAGCGGAAATTGGCCTCATCTTGCCTGGAGGGGAGAACCTCCTGGATTTTCTCGAATTGTGGCAGGTGTTCTCAACGTACGCTGGGACCTCAGGGACCCGCTCTGGTGGCGTCAGGAAAGGCCAGTTCCCATCCGAGTGGCTACGGCCTCTCAGGATTCCTCTCCCGTCGATGGTGGGCCTAAGACCTTGTGTGAAGTCGAGGCCGGTACCTGAGGATTCCTCTCCCGTGGTGACATGGTTCTTGGGGTACTTCTTGAGTCTCCCCAGGGGTGTCAGTCCTCTTCTCAGCGGGATCATGCAAGAACGCTTACCTCCGAGCTGCAGTAGCAGTGTCACGCTGCCCGTCGCGTGGATCAAGAGATCTATGTCTTTCCCTCGAGGTATTTCTCACGGGGCTTTCCCTCGAGGCTTTCCCACGAGGCTTTCCCACATCGCTGTCCCACGTGCCACCATGGTGCCAGTCGATCCTCGGCGTGAAAATCAAGGCAGTGCAGGGAAAACAGGTTCCTCTGGAATGGACTGAGACATCTGGGGGACTCTTGGAATTGTGGCACACCCTGGAGTTCCTCTCGCCTTTCCTGTGGAGAGCGCCTCTTCTTGAGATGCGGGAACGCCGGGAATACTTTCCCGACCAAGCAGGGAAAGTCCCGTGGTCCAGCCCCGGTGGATCCAGCGTGATTCGAAGGTGGGGACGTAGTCGTCGTCTTTGGAAATATACATATTTAATCCCAGATATAAAGAGATTAGAAATGGATTGTGTAGTAGGAAGATTATTGGAGAAAAAGAGGCTGAATAACTTGGATTACGTGGAATAGCATCCATCCTCCAGTAGAGAATTCAGCCAGAAAAACGGGAGCAAAAAAGAAGCGACATGGGGGAATCAGTCTTTCCGGAAACTGATCTGATTTCTTTATTTTTGGTTTTGCTTGTATACCTCTTGTTACACATAGGGATGAATACAGAGTCACGCAGGAGTCGGCATCCTGACCTTTATCAAAATCAGGTGCTTCACATAAATGTATAAAAAAAAGGTCTTAGGGATCTTACATCATCTTCTGGCCATGAATGAGACCTGCTGACATTTTATGATCCTTTCTTTCTGATAACCAAATAAACTTATTTCTTCCAAGGGTGTTTTTTCTTAAACCAGGCACCACCCTCCAAATAAAGTTACATTCCTATAGGGTGAGGGTGTAGTGAGTTACAATCAAGAAAGGAATTTATTTAACCCAAGGTTAACATGATTAGTCTTAAAGGTGAATTCTTATTTCTCCTATATGCTTAAAGGTTAATACTTATTTCTCCTATATACTAGTTATATTCATTATAAGGGTAGGGGAACATGGAGATTTATCAGCAAACATCAGCCTAACAAATGAAAATCCTTTCATCAATTCTCCCCTTAAGATCTATTTAGTCTTAAGATATGATAAAGTTACATTCTTACATAGAAAGGACACAGTGATATATAACAAAGTACAGTGATCTATTACAAAAGTGAAAATCCATTAACTCAAAAAGTCTAGTATTGCTAACATCAAAAACTGCTATATTTCCTTTGCTATATTCCAAATACATTGATTAATATATTCCCAAGTGCCTAAGGATATGGAGGCCTGGTGGCAATCATTGACTCAACAAGAAGAAAAAGTCCTATGCTAATTAAGACTCTCAAAATACTCCAAAACTCTCTGTGCTGTTTACAGTTGAGAGGCAGTAAACAATCTTGTGCCTAGTGGCAGCAGTATGGATAATCCTGTCACACAAGCTGGTCTGTCAGCAGAGAGGTTTGACCTAAAATATCCTTGTCCCACCCAGAGCAGGGAATTAGCAGCAATTTTTGACACAACAAATGAAGAACCCTTCACCAATATAATTCCTAACCAACTATACTAATAATTTCTAACTCCCCAAAATAATTTGCCTTTAGTAAGTCTAAAACATCTCATGCCTCTCAGGTTGGGAGGCTGTAAACAATCACATGTGGCCGGACAAACCTATAAAGGTGGGCTAGATAACCTTCAGAGGAGTCGGCAAGCTGAAACACTCTTGTCATGCCCAAGAATATTTATTGCCTTGAAGCTGCACGTTTACTTCTTCTCCGAGAGAAACAGTTATGGGGGAGAGCCCCCGTAAAGTCAGAAGTGTAGGTGAGAGCATAAAACAGACTCTGGTTTTGGGGTTCGATGCTCGGGAACAGGGGGTTACCTGAGGCTTGATCACGCCTTTGCGCATGCCAAGCCTCCTTCCTCATGACCTTTGCCATAGGCGGAATTCCTCACGCTGGTCCCCGGAAGGAAAGGATCCCTCATCTCGAGCGACGAGGCGGAAACGCGCCTCCTGTGGATGTAGGGGGACCATCTTGCTTATTCTCGAGTGGAGACGGGTATGTCGGGGGAACTTCTTGAGTTGCAGCAAGGGTGAAAAGTACCTTTTGGAAGTTCCAGAGGTTAGGTGTGATTAGCCTCGAGACACCTCAGTGGAAATGGGCCTCATCTCGCCTGGAGGGGAGAACCTCCTGGATTTTCTCGAGTTGCGGCAGTGCTCTCGACTTATGACGGGGACCTCAGGGGCCAGCTCTGGTGGCCTCAGGAAAGGCCAGTCCCCATTCAAGTTTCTAGGGGGCCTCTCAGGATTCCTCTCCTGTCGATGCCGGGGCCTAAGACCTTGTGTGAAGTCGGGGCTGGAACCTGAAGATTCCTCTCCAGTGCTGACATGGATCTTGTGGTACTTCTGGAGTCTCCCCAGGGGAGTCAGTCCTCGTCTCGAGTGGGGGCATGCACGTGCGCTTTCCTCCCGAGCGGTAGCAGCAGTGTCACGCTTCCCGTTGCGTGGATCAAGGGATCTGTGGCTTTCCCTCTAGGCTTTCCCATGAGGCTTTCCCACAGGGCTGTCCCACATGCCACCTTGGTGTGAGACGTCCTCGCGCGTGAAAGTCATGGCAGTGCAGGGAAAACAGGTTCCTCTGGAATGGACTGAGACATCTGGGGAACTCTTGAATGGTACGACCCTGGAGTTCCTCTGGCCTTTCCTGTGGAGAGCGCCTCCTCTTTAGATGGGACGGGAACTCCGGGAATTCTTTCCAGACCACGCAGGGAAAGGATGCATCCTCTCGAGCTATGAGGCAGAAACGGGGCTCCTCTGGATGTGGGCGGGACTGTCGTGCTTCCTCTCCAGTGGAGACGGTTATGTCGGGGAACTTCTTGAGTTGCAGCAAGGGTGTGAAGGACCCTTTGGAAGTTCCAGAGGTTAGGTGTGATTAACCTCGAGACGCCTCAGCAGAAAAGGGCCTCATCTCGCCTGGAGGGGAGAACCTCCTGGATTTTCTCGAGGTGCGGCAGGTGCTGTCGACTTACGACGGGGACCTCAGGGACCCGCTCTGGTGGCCTGAGTAAAGGCCAGTCCCCATTCGAGATGTTTGGGGGCCGCTCGGAATTCCTCTACCGTCGATGCCGAGCCTAAGACTTTGAGTGGAGTCGGTGACGCAACCTGAGGATTCCTCTCCACTGCTGACATGGATCTTGGGGTACTTCTAGTGTCTCCCCAGGGGAGTCAGTCCTCGTCTCGAGTGGCGGCAGCATGCAGTTCGATTCCCTCCCAGCTGTAACAGCAGTGTCACGCTTCCCGTCGAGTGGATCAAGGGATCAGTGTCTTTCCCTTGAGGCTATCACATGAGGCTTTCCCAGGAGGCTTTCCCACAGGGCTGTCCCACGTGCCACCGTGGTGTGAGTCGATCCTGGCATGAAATCGAGGCAGTGCAGGGAAAACTGTATTCCCTGGAATGGACTGAGACATCTGGGGGACTCTGGGAATGGTGGCACGAGTCTTGAGTTCCTCTTGCCTTTCCTGAGGAGACCGCCTCCTCATGAGATGCGACGGGAATGCAGGCAATTCTTTCCCAACCACGCAGGGAAAGGATCCATCCTCTCGGGCTAGAGGCATAAACGGTGCTCCTCTGGATGTGGGCGGGACTCTCGTGCTTCCTCTCCAGTGGAGACGGTTATGTCGGGGAACTTCTTGAGTTGCAGCAAGGGTGTGAAGGACCCTTTGGAAGTTCCAGAGTTTAGGTGTGATTAACCTCGAGACGCCTCAGTGGAAATGGGCCTCATCTCGCCTGGAGGGGAGAACCTCCTGGATTTTTTCGAGTTGGGGCAGGTGCTCTCGACTTACGAAAGGGACCTCAGGGACCCGTTCTGGTGGCCTCAGCAAAGGCCGGTCCCCATGCGAGATGCTTGGGGGCTTCTCGTTATTCCTCTACCTTCGATGTCGGGGCCTAAGACCTTTGTGTGGAGTTGGTGCCGAAATCTGAGGATTCATCTGCAGTGCTGACATGGATCTTGGGGTACTTCAGGAGTCTCCCCAGGGGAGTCAGTGCTCGTCTCGAGTGTGGGCATGCAGTTCGATACCCTCCCGAGCTGTAGCAGAAGTGTCACGCTTCCCGTCGAGTAGATCAAGGGATCTGTGGCTTTCCCTCGAGGCTTTCCCACGAGGCTTTCCCACAGGACTGTCCCACGTGCCACCGTGGTGTGAGTCGATCCTCGGCTTGAAAGTCGAGGCAGTGCAAGGAAAACAGTTTTCCCTGGAATGGACTGAGACATCTGGGGGAATCTGGGAATGGTGGCACGACCCTGGAGTTCCTCTCGCCTTTCCTTGGAGAGTGCCTCCACTTCAGATGTGACGGGAACGCCGGGAATTCTTTCCCGCACACGCAGGGAAAGGATCCGTGCTCTTGAGCTTTGAGGCGAAATCGGGCTCCTCTGGATGTGGGCAGGACTCTCGTGCTTCATCTCGAGAGGAGACGGGTATGTCGGGATCTTCTTGAGCTGCAGCAAGGGTGTGAAGGACCCTTTGGAATTCCCGAGGCTGGTGTGATTAGCCTCGAGACGTCCTGTGCGGAAATGGGCCTCATCTCGCCTGGAGGGGAGAACCTCTTGGGTTTTCTCGAGTTGCGGAAGGTGCTCTCGACTTACGACGGGGACCTCAGGGACCCGTTCTGGTGGCCTCAGGAAAGGCCAGTGCCCATGCAAGTTGCTCGGGGGCCTCTCGGATTCCTCTCCCGTAGATGCCGGGGCCTAAGACCTTGTGTGGAGTCGGTGCCGGAACCTGAGGACTCCACTCCAGTGCTGACATGGATCTTGGGGTACTTCTGGAGTCTCCCCAGGGGAGTCAGTCCTCGTCTCCAGTGGGGGCATGCACGTGCGTTTTCCTCCCAAGCTGTAGCAGCAGTGTCACGCTTCACACCGCGTGGATCAAGGGATCTGTGCCTTTCCCTCCAGGCTTTCCACGAGGCTTTCCCTCGAGGCTTTCCCACAGGGCTGTCCCATGTGCCACCGTGGTGTGAATGCATCTTCGGCTTGAAAGTCGAGTCAATGCAGGGAAAACAGGTTTCCCTGGAATGGACTGAGACATCTGGGGACTCTGGGAATGGTGGCACGACCCTGGAGTTCCTTTCGCGTTTCCTGTGGAGAGCGGCTCCTCTTGAGATGTGATGGCAACGCCGGAAATTCTTTCCCCATCATGTAGGGAAAGGATCCCTCCTCTCGAGCTAGGAGGCGGAAACGGGGCTCCTCTGGATGTGGGCGGGACAATCGTGCTTCCTCTCGAGTGGAGACGGGTATGTCAGGGAACTTCTTGAGTTGCAGCAAGGGTGTGAAGGACCCTTTGGAAGTTCCAGAGTTAGGTGTGATTAGCCTCGAGATGCCTCATCGGAAATGAGCCTCATCTAGAATGGAGGGGAGAACCTCCTGTTTTTCTCAAGTGGCGGCAGGTGCTCTCGACTTACGATGGGGACCTCAGGGACCCGCTCTGGTGGCCTCAGGAAAGGCCAGTCCCCATGCGA
>NW_017217918.1:0-12221 GCF_001704415.2 Capra hircus | reverse complement strand
CTGCGTGGTCGGGAAAGAATTCCCGGCGTTCCTGGCATCTCAAGAAGAGGCGCTCTCCAAAGGCGAGAGGAACCCCAGGGTCCTGCCACCATTCCCAGAGTCCCCAGATGTCTCAGTCCATTCCAGGGAAAGCCTGTTTTCCCTGCACTGCTCGACTTTCAAGCCGAGGATCGACTCACACCACGGTGGCACGTGGGACAGCCCTGTGGAAGCCTCGTGGGAAAGCCTCAGGGAAAGCCTCGAGGGAAAGAGATCCCTGATCCACGCGAAGGGAAGCGTGACACTGCTGCTACAGCTCGGGAGGAAAGGCACGTGCATTCCCACTCGAGACGAGGACTGACTCCCCTGGGGAGACTCCAGAAATACCCCCAAGATCCATGTCAGCACTGGAGAGGAATCCTCAGGTTCTGGCACCGACTCCACCAAGGTCTTAGGCCCGGCATCGACGGAGAGGGAACCCGAGAGGCCCCCAGCAACTCGCATGGGGACTGGCCTTTCCTGAGGCCACCAGAGCGGTCCCTGAAGTCCCCGTCGTAAGTCGAGAGCCCTGCCGCAACTCGAGAAATCCAGGAGGTTCTCCCCTCCAGGCGAGATGAGGCCCATTTCCGCTGAGGCGTCTCGAGGCTAATCACACCTAACCTCTGGAACTTCCAAAGGGTCCTTCACACCCTTGCTGCAACTCAAGAAGTTTCCCGACATACCCGTCTCCACTCGAGAGGAAAACACGAGAGTCCGCCACATCCAGAGGAGCCCTTTCCGCCTCCTAGCTCGAGAGGAGGGATCCTTTCCCTGCGTGTCGGGAAAGAATTCCCGGCGTTTCCCGTCGCATCTCAAGAGGAGGCGCTCTCCACAGGAAAGGCGAGAGGAACTCCAGGGTCGTGCCACCATTCCCAGAGTCCCCAGATGTCTCAGTCCATTCCAGGGAAACCTGTTTTTCCCTGCACTGCCTCGACTTTCAAGCCGAGGATCGACTCACACCACGGTGGCACGTGGGACAGCCCTGAGGGAAAGCCTCGTGGGAAAGCCTCGTGGGAAAGCCTCGAGGGAAAGCCACAGATCCCTTGATCCACGCGAAGGGAAGCGTGACACTGCTGCTACAGCTCGGGAGGAAAGCGCACGTGCATGCCCCCACTCGAGACGAGGACTGACTCCCCTGGGAGACTCCAGAAGTACCCCAAGATCCATGTCAGCACTGGAGAGGAATCCTCAGGTTCCGGCACCGACTCCACACAAGGTCTTAGGCCCCGGCATCGATGGGAGAGGAATCCCGAGAGGCCCGAGCAACTCGCATGGGGACTGGCCTTTCCTGAGGCCACCAGAGCGGTCCCTGAGGTCCCCGTCGTAAGTCGAGAACACCTGCGCAACTCGAGAAAATCCAGGAGGTTCTCCCCTCCAGGCGAGATGAGGCCCATTTCCGCTGAGGCGTCTCGAGGCTAATCACATCTAACCTCTGGAACTTCCAAAGGGTCCTTCACACCCTTGCTGCAACTCAAGAAGTTCCCCGACATACCCGTCTCCACTCGAGAGGAAGCACGAGAGTCCCGCCCACATCCAGAGAGCCCGTTTCCCCCTCTAGCTCGAGAGAAGGGATCCTTTCCCTGCGTGGACGGGAAGAATCCCGGCGTTCCCGTCGCATCTCAAGAGGAGGGGGCTCTCCACAGGAAAGGCGAGAGGAACTCCAGGGTCAGCCACCATTCCCAGAGTCCCCAGATGTCTCAGTCCATTCCAGGAAACCTGTTTTCCCTGCACTGCCTCGACTTTCAAGCCGAGGATCGACTCACACCACCGTGGCACGTGGGACAGCCCTGTGGGTAAGCCTCGTGGGAAAGCCGCTGATCCCTTGATCCACGCGAGGGAAGCGTGACACTGCTGCTACAGCTCGGGAGGAAAGCGCACGTGCATGCCCCACTTGAGACGAGGACTGACCCCACTCCAGAAGTACCCAAGATCCATGTCAGCACTGGAGAGGAATCCTCAGGTTCCGGCACCGACTCCACACAAGGTCTTAGGCCCGGCATCGACGGGAGAGGAAACCCGAGAGGCCCGAGCAACTCGCATGGGGACTGGCCTTTCCTGAGGCCACCAGAGAGGGTCCCTGAGGTCCCCGTCGTAAGTCGAGAGCACCTGCCGCAACTCGAGAAAATCCAGGAGGTTCTCCCCTCCAGGCGAGATGAGGCCATTTCCCTGAGGCGTTTCGAGGCTAATCACACCTAACCTCTGGAACTTCCAAAGGTCCTTCACACCCTTGCTGCAACTCAAGAAGTTCCCCGCATACCCGTCTCCACTCGAGAGGAAGCACGAGAGTCCCGCCCACATCCAGAGGAGCCCGTTTCCCTCCTAGCTCGAGAGAGGGATCCTTTCCCTGCGTGGTCGGGAAAGAATTCCCGGCGTTCCCGTCGCATCTCAAGAGGAGGCGCTCTCCACAGGAAAGGCGAGAGGAACTCCAGGGTCGTGCCACCATTCCCAGAGTCCCCCAGATGTCTCAGTCCATTCCAGGGAAACCTGTTTTCCCTGCACTGCCTCGACTTTCAAGCCGAGGATCGACTCACACCACGGTGGCACGTGGGACAGCCCTCTGGGAAAGCCTCGTGGGAAAGCCGTGGGAAAGCCTCGAGGAAAGATCCCTTGATCCACGCGAAGGAAGCGTGACACTGCTGCTAGAGCTCGGGAGGAAAGCGCACGTGCATGCCCCACTCGAGACGAGGACTGACTCCCTGGGGAGACTCCAGAAGTACCCAAGATCCATGTCAGCACTGGAGAGGAATCCTCAGGTTCCGGCACCGACTCCACACAAGTCTTAGGCCCCGGCATCGGGAGAGGAATCCCGAGAGGCCCCGAGCAACTCGCATGGGGACTGGCCTTTCCTGAGGCCACCAGAGCGGGTCCCTGAGGTCCCCGTCGTAAGTCGAGAGCACCTGCCGCAACTCGAGAAAATCCAGGAGGTTCTCCCCTCCAGGCGAGATGAGGCCCATTTCCGCTGAGGCGTCTCGAGGCTAATCACACCTAACCTCTGGAACTTCCAAAGGGTCCTTCACACCCTTGCTGCAACTCAAGAAGTTCCCGACATACCCGTCTCCACTCGAGAGGAAGCACGAGAGTCCCGCCCACATCCAGAGGAGCCCCGTTTCGCCTCCTAGCTCGAGAGGAGGATCCTTTCCCTGCGTGGTCGGGAAAGAATTCCCGGCGTTCCCGTCGCATCTCAAGAGGAGGCGCTCTCCACAGGAAAGGCGAGAGGAACTCCAGGGTCGTGCCACCATTCCCAGAGCCCCCAGATGTCTCAGTCCATTCCAGGAAACCTGTTTTCCTGCACTGCCTCGACTTTCAAGCCGAGGATCGACTCACACCAGGGTGCACGTGGACAGCCCTGTGGGAAAGCCTGTGGGAAAGCCTCGTGGGAAAGCCTCGAGGGAAAGCCACAGATCCCTTGATCCACGCGAAGGGAAGCGTGACACTGCTGCTACAGCTCGGGAGGAAAGCGCACGTGCATGCCCCACTCGAGACGAGGACTGACTCCCTGGGGAGACTCCAGAAGTACCCAAGATCCATGTCAGCACTGGAGAGGAATCCTCAGGTTCCGGCACCGACTCCACACAATCTTAGGCCCCGGCATCGACGGAGAGGAATCCCGAGAGGCCCCGAGCAACTCGCATGGGGACTGGCCTTTCCTGAGGCCACCAGAGCGGGTCCCTGAGGTCCCCGTCGTAAGTCGAGAGCACCTGCCGCAACTCGAGAAAATCCAGGAGGTTCTCCCCTCCAGGCGAGATGAGGCCCATTTCCGCTGAGGCGTCTCGAGGCTAATCACACCTAACCTCTGGAACTTCCAAAGGGTCCTTCACACCCTTGCTGCAACTCAAGAAGTTCCCGACATACCCGTCTCCACTCGAGAGGAAGCACGAGAGTCCCGCCCACATCCAGAGGAGCCCCGTTTCCGCCTCCTAGCTCGAGAGGAGGGATCCTTTCCCTGCGTGGTCGGGAAAGAATTCCCGGCGTTCCCGTCGCATCTCAAGAGGAGGCGCTCTCCACAGGAAAGGCGAGAGGAACTCCAGGGTCGTGCCACCATTCCCAGAGTCCCCAGATGTCTCAGTCCATTCCAGGGAAACCTGTTTTCCCTGCACTGCCTCGACTTTCAAGCGAGGATCGACTCACACCACGGTGGCACGTGGGACAGCCCTGTGGGAAAGCCTCGTGGGAAAAGGAAAGCCTCGAGGGAAAGCACAGATCCCTTGATCCACGCGAAGGGAAGCGTGACACTGCTGCTACAGCTCGGGAGGAAAGCGCACGTGCATGCCCCACTCGAGACGAGGACTGACTCCCCTGGGGAGACTCCAGAAGTACCCCAAGATCCATGTCCAGCACTGGAGAGGAATCCTCACGTTCCGGCTCCGACTCCACACAAGGTCTTAAGCCCGGCATGACGGCAGAGGAATCCCGAGAGGCCCCCGAGCAACTCGCATGGGGACTGGCCTTTCCTGAGGCCACCAGAGCGGGTCCCTGAGGTCCCCGTCGTAAGACGAGTGCACCTGCCGCAACTAGAAACAATCCAGGAGGTTGTCCCCTCCAGGCGAGATGAGGCCCATTTCCGCTGAGGCGTCTCGAGGCTAATCACACCTAACCTCTGGAACGTCCAAAGGGTCCTTCACACCCTTGCTGCAACTCAAGAAGTTCCCCGACATTCCCGTCTCCACTCGAGAGGAAGCACGAGAGTCCCGCCCACATCCAGAGGAGCCCTGTTTCCGCCTCCTAGCTCGAGAGGAGGATCCTTTCCCTGCGTGGTCGGGGAAAGAATTCCCGGCGTTCCCGTCGCATCTCAAGAGGAGGCGCTCTCCACATGGAAAGGCGAGAGGAACTCCCGGGTCTTGCCACCATTCCAGAGTCCCCAGATGTCTCAGTCCATTCCAGGGAAACTGTTTTCCCTCGATTGCCGCGACTTTCAAGCCGAGGATCGACTCACACCACGGTGGCACGTGGGACATCCCTGGGGAAAGCTCCTGGGAAAGCCTCGTGGGAGAGCCTCAAGGGAAAGGCACAGATCACCTTGATCCACGCGAAGGGAAGCGTGACACTGCTGCTAACAGCTCGGGAGGAAAGCGCACGTGCATGCCCCCACTACGAAGACGACGACTAGACTCCCCTGGGGAGACTCCAGAAGTACCCCAAGATCCATGTCAGCACTGGAGAGGAAACCTCAGGTTCCGGCACCGACTCCACACAGGGTCTTAGGCCCCGGCATCGACGGGAGAGGAATCCCGAGAGGCCCCAGAGCAACTCGCATGGGGACTGGCCTTTCCTGAGGCCACCAGAGCGGGTCCCTGAGGTCCCCGTAGTAAGTCAAGAGCACCTGCCGCAACTCGAGAAAATCCAGGAGGTTCTCCCCTCCAGGCGAGATGAGGCCCTTTTCCTCTGAGGCGTCTCGAGGCTAAACCATACCTAACATCTGGAACTTCCAAAGGGTCCTTCACACCCTTGCTGCAACTGAAGAAGTTCCCCGACATACCTGACTCCACTCGAGAGGAAGCACGAGAATCCCGCCCACATCCAGAGGAGCCCCGTTTCCGCCTCATACCTCGAGGTCAGGTATCCTTTCCCTGCATGTTCGGGAAAGAATTCCCGGTGTTCCCGTCGCATCTCATGAGGAGGCGCTCTCCACAGGAAAGGCGGAGGAACTCCAGGGTCGTGCCACCATTCCAAGAGTCCCCCAGATATCTCAGTCTGCCGGGGTCCAGCCCCGCTGGATCCAGGGAATTCGACGGATGGACGGCGTTGTCGTGGAAAGTCTTTTTTATTTATTAATGTAAGATTAGATTAAGAAATTATAGTGTAGTAAGAAGATTAACTGGAGGAAAAGGGCTGAATAGCTTGGTTTACGTGGAAGGCCAATAAAATTCCAGACAAGGAATTTTCACCATCTACGTTGGGCCACCAGCCCCTGCTTGAATATCTAAGGGTGCCACACCTTAAGCTCCCTTTCGTGCAGGTCTTAACAGCCAGGCAAGTAAGTAGACCTGGCGAGCCTCCGCGCCCCTGGTGGAGATTCAGCCTGAAGTTAAAGTAAAAAGCAGAGAGAAGGAAAGGGAGAGAAGAAGAAAGAGAGAAAAAGACACGGGGGGAGCCTGAGTCTCAAGAAACCAGGCCGAGAGACTAGTTCGAGAAACTGGTCCGAGAAACTGGCCCCATCCTTTATTGTTCATAAAGCCTTTTATACTTTTGATAAAACATGGAGTTCAATGGGTAACACAAAATTATGTAGCGTTCGCACCCCAGACTCTTTCTGTACATCATTTTGTATACAAAAGGTCTCTGGTGATTTACATTATCTTCTGGCCAAGAGGCTTGTTAAACACTTTTTGGCTCTCTTCCTTAATGAATGTTAATTTTGTTTCCTCTGAAGTGTTTTTCTTTAATCTGCATTTCCTTAAAGCATTAAAGTTACATCTCTATAAAACAAAGGTGCAGTGGGTTATAACAAAGAAGGTACTTAACTCAAAGATCTAATGTTGCTAATACCAGGTCTACTACTTGTTTTTTTAATATACCAACTCTATCTAAAAATAAAGGATATGAAAATTTAGCAGCAAGCATTGACCCAAAAAATGAAACTTTTAATCAGTCCTATTATAAAGATTTTGACTCCTCGGATGCCCCTACATTCCTAGGATGCTTTAAGCTTCCTGTGCCTCCTGGGGAAAGGAGGCCTCAAACAATCACATGCCCAGCTGTACGAGTCCTGCAGGCAGGCTAGAAAGCATTCAGAGGGGTTTTTGGATTGAAACACTCTTTCAAATGCTGAAGACTAAAGCCCTGAATTGACTTTTTCCAGAAAATGTCAGAAGAGTGGAAAAGCAGAGCAAAAAAGCCGGCAGATTTTTGTTGGGGTATGTGCGTAGGAACTTCCAGAGGGGTCCCTGAAGTCTGAACACACCATGCCTATGTCAGCTTTCTTCCTCATGACGTTATCACGGGCGGGAGTCCTCATACTGGCTCCCAGCATCAGTCCAATCCAGAGGAACCTGTTTTCCCTGCACTGCCTCGACTTTCACGCTGAGGATCAACTCACACCACGGTGGCACGAGGGAAAGCCCTGTGAGAAAGCCTCGTGGGAAAGCCTCCAGGGAAAGCCACAGATCCCTTGATCCACACGACGGGAAGCGTGACCCTGCTGCTACAGCTCGGGAGGAAAGCACACGTGCGTGCCCTCACTTGAGAGGAGGATTGACTCTCCAGGGGAGACTCCAGAAGAACCCCAATATCCATGTCAGCACTGCAGAGGAAACCTCAGGTTCCGGCCCCGAATCCACACAAGTTGTTCGGCCCGGGCATCAACAGGAGAGTTATCAAGAGAAGCCCCCCAGCATCTGGCATGGGGACTGGCCTTTGATGAAGCCACCAGAGCGGGTCCCTGAGGTCCCCGTCGTAAGTCGGGAGCACCTGCCGCAACTCGAGAAAATCCAGGAGGTTCTCCCCTCCAGGCGAGATGAGGCCCATTTCCAATGAGGTGTCTCGAGGCTAATTACATCTAATCTCTGGAACTTCCAAAGGGTCCTTCACACCCTTGCTGCAACTCAAGAAGTTCCCCGACATTCCCATCTCCACTCGAGAGGAAACACGAGGGTCCTGCCCACATCCAGAGTAGCCCCGTTTCATCCTCCTAGCTAGAGATGAGGGATCCTTTCCCTGCTTGGTCGGGAAAGAACTTCCGGCATTCCCGTCGCATCTCAGGTGGAGGCGCTCTCCACAGGAAGGGAGAGAGGAACTCCATGGTCGTGCCACCATTTCAAGCGTCCCCAGATGTCTCAGTCCATTCCAGAGGATCTTGTTTTTACAGAGTGCCTAAACTTTCATGCCGAGGATCGCCTCACACCACGGTGGCACGGGGGACAGCCCTGTGGGAAAGCCTCGTGGGAAAGCCTCTAGGAAAAGCCTAGAGGAAAAGCCACAGATCCATTGATCCACGCGACGGGAAGCATGACACTGCTGCTACAGCTCGGGAGGAAGGGGCATGCGCATGCGCATGCCCCCACTCGAGACGAGGACTGATTCCCCTTGGGAGACTTCAGAAGTATCCCAAAAACATGTCAGCACTGGAGAGGAATACTCAGGTTCTGGCCCCCACTCCACACAAGGTCTTGGGCCCCGGCATGTACCGGTGAGGAATCCCGAGAGGCCCTCTAGCAACTCGCATGGGGACTGGTCTTTCCTAAGGCCAACAGAACGGGTCCCTGAGGTCCCCGTCGTAAGTCGAGAGCACCTGCCACAACTCGAGAAAATGAAGGAGATTCTCCCCTTCAGGCGAGATGAGGCCCATTTCCACTGAGACGTCTCGAGGCTAATCACACCTAACCTCTGGAACTTCCAAAGGGTCCTTCACACCATAGCTGCAACTCAAGAAGTTCCACGAGAGACCCGTCGCCACTACATAGGAATCACCAGGGTACCACCCACATCCAGAGGAGCCCCAATTCCCCCTCCTAGCTCAATGTGAGGGATCCTTTCCCTGATTGGCCAGGGAAAGAATTCCTGTCGTACCTGTCGCATCTCAAGAGGAGGCACGCTCCACAAGAAAGGTGAGAGGAACTCCAGGGTCGTTCCACCATTCCAAGAGTCCCCCAGATGTCTCAGTCCTTTCCAGAGGAACTTGTTTACCCTGCACTGCCTCGACGTTCACGCGGAGGACCGACTCACACGATGGTGGCACGTGGGACAGCCCTGTGGGAAAGCCTCGTGGGAAAGCCTCGTGGGAAAGCCTCGAGGGAAAACAAGAAACCCCTTGATCAACCCAACGGGAAAATTGACTCTGCTCCTAATGCTCGGGAGAAAAGCGCACGTGCATGCCCCCATTGGAGACGAAGATGACTCCCCTGTGGAGACTCCAGTAGTACCCCAAGATCCATGTTAGCACTGGAGAGGAAACCTCAGGTTCGGGCACCGACTCCAAACAAGGTCTTAGGCCCCGTCATCGACCGGAGAGGAATCCCGAGAGGCCCCTTAGCAACTCGCAAGTCGACTGGCATTTCCTGAGTGGACCAGAGCGGGTTACATAAGTCCCGGTCGTAACTGGAGAGCACCTGCTGAAACTCGAGAAAATCCAGGAGGTTCTCCCCTGCAGGCGAGATGAGGCCCATTTCCGCTGAGGCGTCTCGAGTCTAATCACACCTAACCTCTGGAACTTCCAAAGGGTCCTTCACACCCTTGCTGCAACTCAAGAAGTTCCCCGACATACCCGTCTCCACACGAGAGGAAGCACCAGAGACCCGCCCACATCCAGAGGAGCCCCGTTTCCGCCTCCTAGCTCGAGAGGAGGGATCCTTTCCCTGCGTAGTCAGGAAAGAATTCCTGGCGTTCCTGGCGCATCTCAAGAGGAGGCGCTCTCCACAGGAAAGGCGAGAGGAACTCCAGGGTCGTGCCACCATTCCCAGAGTCCCCCAGATGTCTCAGTCCATTTCAGGGAAACCTGATTTCCCTGCACTGCCTCGAATTTCTAGCCGAAGATCGACTCACACCACGATGGCACATGAAACAGCCCTGTGGGAAAGCCTCGTGGGAAAGCCACGAGGGAAAGCCACAGATCCCTTGATCCATGCAAAGGGAAGCGTGACACTGCTGCTACAGCTCGGGAGGAAAGCGCACGTTCATGCCCCCACACAAGACGACGACTAACTCCCCTGGGGAGACTCCAGAAGTACCCCAAGATCCATGTCCACACTGGAGAGGAATCCTCAGGTTCCGGCACCGACTCCACACAAGGTCTTAGGCCCCGGCATCGAAGGGAGAGGAATCCTGAGAGGCCCCCGAGCAACTCGCATGGCGCCTGGCCTTTCCTGAGGCCACCAGAGCGGGTCCCTGAGGTCCCCGTCGTAAGTCGAGAGCACCTGCCGCAACTAGAGAAAATCCATTAGGTTCTCCCCTCCAGGCGAGATGAGGCCCATTTCCGCTGAGGCGTCTCGACGCTAATCACACCTAACCTCTGGAACTTCCAAAGGGTCCTTCACACCCTAGCTGCAACTCAAGAGGTTCCACGAGAGACCCGTCGCCACTCCATAGGAATCAACAGGGTACCACCCACATCCAGAGGAGCCCCAATTCCCCCTCCTGGCTCAAGATGAGGGATCCTTTCCCTGATTGGCCGGGAAAAATTCCTGTCGTACCTGTCGCATCTCAAGAGGAGGCACGCTCCACAAGAAAGGTGAGAGGAACTCCAGGGTCGTTCCACCATTCCAAGAGTCCCCCAGATGTCTCAGTCCTTTCCAGAGGAACTTGTTTACCCTGCACTGCCTCGACGTTCACGCGGAGGACCGACTCACACGATGGTGGCACGTGGGACAGCCTTGTGGGAAAGCCTCGTGGGAAAGCCTCGTGGGAACCTCGTGGGAAAGCCTCGTGGGAAAGCCTCGAGGGAAAGCCACAGATCCCTTGATCCACGCGAAGGGAAGCGTGACAGTTCTGCTACAGCTCGGGAGGAAAGCGAACGTGCATGCCCCCACTCGAGACGAGGACTGACTCCCCTGGGGAGACTCCAGAAGTAACGCAAGATGCATGTCAGCACTGGAGAGGAATCCTCAGGTTCCGGCACCGACTCCACACAAGGTCTTAGGCCCCGGCGTCGAAGGGAGAGGAATCCCGAGAGGCCCCCGAGCAACTCGCATGGGGACTGGCCTTTCCTGAGGACACCAGAGCGGGTCCCTGAGGTCCCCGTCGTAAGTCGAAAGCACCAGCCGCAACTCGAGAAAATCCAGGAGGTTCTCCCCTCCAGGCGAGATGAGGCCCTTTTCCTCTGAGGCGTCTGGAGGCTAATCATACCTAACCTCTGGAACTTCCAAAGGGTCCTTCACACACTTGCTACAACTCAAGAAGTTCCCCAACATACCTGACTCCACTCGAGAGGAAGCACGAGAGTCCCGCCACATGCAGAGGAGCCCCCGTTTCCGCCTCGTACCTCGCGGTCAGGTATCCTTTCCTTGTATGTTCCGGAAAGAATTCCCGGTGTTCCCGTCGCATCTCATGAGGAGGCGCTCTCCACAGGAAAGGCGAGAGAAACTCCAGTGTCGTGACATCATTCCAAGAGTCCCCCAGATAGCTCAGTGTGCCGGTGTCCAGGCCCGCTGCATCCAGGGAATTCGACGGATGGACGGCGTTGACGTGGAAAGTCTTGTGTATTTATTAATGTAAGATTAGATTAAGAAATTATAGGGTAGTAAGAAGATTAACTGGAGGAAAAAGGACTGAATAGCTAGGATTTACGCGGAAGGCCAATAAAATTCCCGACAAGGAATTTTCTGGCGGACTCTGGGAATGGTGGCACGACCCTCGAGTTCATCTTGCCTTTCCTGTGGAGAGCGCCTCCTCTTGAGATGCGCCGGGAACGCCGGGAATTCTTTCCCGACCACGCAGGGAAAGGATCCCTCCTCTGGATCTATCAGGCGGAAACGGGGCTCCTCTGGATGTGGGCGGGACTCTCGTGCTTCCTCTCGAGTGGAGACGGGTATGTCGGGGAACTTCATGAGTTGCAGCCAAGGGTGTGAAGGACCCTTTGGAAGTTCCAGAGGTTAGGTGTGATTAGCCTCGAGACGCCTCAGCGGAAATGGGCCTCATCTCGCCTGGAGGGGAGAACCTCCTGGATTTTCTCGAGTTGCGGCAGGTGCTCTCGACTTACGACGGGGACCTCATGGACCCTCTCTGGTGGCCTCAGGAAAGGCCAGTCCCCATGCGAGTTGCTCGGGGGCCTCTCGGGATTCCTCTCCCGTCGATGCCGGGCCTAAGACCTTGTGTGGAGTCGGTGCCGGAACCTGAGGATTCCTCTCCAGTGCTGACATGGATCTTGGGGGTACTTCTGGAGTCTCCCCAGGGGAGTCAGTCCTCGTCTCGAGTGGGGGCATGCGTGCGCTTTCCTCCGAGCTGTAGCAGCAGTGTCACGCTTCCCTTCGTGTGGATCAAGGGATCTGTGGCTTTCCCTCGAGGCTTTCCCACGAGGCTTTCCCAGAGGCTTTCCCACAGGGCTGTCCACCACCGTGGTGTGAGTCGATCCTCGGCTTGAAAGTCGAGCAGTGCAGGGAAAACAGGTTTCCCTGGAATGGACTGAGACATCTGGGGACTCTGGGAATGGTGGCACGACCCTGGAGTTCCTCTCGCCTTTCCTGTGGAGAGGCCTCCTCTTTGAGATTGACGGGACGGGAATTTTTTTCCGACACGCAGGGAAAGGATCCCTCCTCTCGAGCTAGGAGGCGGAA
>NW_017217917.1:0-22680 GCF_001704415.2 Capra hircus | reverse complement strand
CCCTTTCCTGCTGGGATTCCTTTTTCACCCAGATCTTGTCTTTTTCCCTGCAGGGGGAAGGCAACCAGCCGCGAGGCGGGGTGGGGAGCAGGAGCCAGCGGGAAAGGATCGCCCGGAGCTTTAAAGCAGGGAGGGCGGCCCAGCCGCGGTGTCCCCGAACCGCCTCGGACACCCCGTCCCTCTCCGGTCTTATGGCCGCATGTCCTCTCCTCGCAGGTTAATCCCCGAACTCACCGCCTCGCGCCGTGCAGAACCGGGGAGCCACGAGGAGCACCAGAGCCGGGAAACCAAGACGCGCTCCGGGGCCAGCCTTCCAGTCCATTCGCCAGCTGGAGACTGGTTGGATCCGACTTTGCGAGAGCTATTTATAGCCCGCCCAGCTTTATCAGTCCGTTCTCCGCCCCAGTCTGCTCCGCTTGTCACTGACGCTGGGCAGTAGCCGCCCCCTGGTGACTCACTCCTGTCCCTTCCAGTCCCTCCCCGTTTCTTTCTCCTCCGAGTCCTTCTCGCCCCTTCCTCCCCATTCCCGCCTGCAGTCTTCCTGCGGTGGTGGTTTACTGGCTCAGTCGTGTCCGACTCTTGCGACCCCGAGGACTGTAGCCCGCCGGGCTCCTCTGACCATGGGGATTCTCCAGGCGAGAGGACTTCAGTGAGTCGCCATGCCCTCCTCCTTGGGAGTTTCCTGACCCTGGGATCGAAGCCGGATCTCCTACGTTGTAGGCAGAGTCTTTACTGACTGAGCTTCGAGGAAAGCCCTGCTTTTCTTTAAAAGACTCGATTCCCCCCTACACCGCCGCCCCCCACCCAAAAAAACACCACCCCCACCGGAAAACTCTGCGGATCTGTGGAAGGGCCTGGAGAGAGCCCTTAACTGCAGTGTCATCAGCAATATATTTTCTAGTAGTTTCTGTCCCAGGGTAGTCCTAGACATTTTGTGGGCCAAAGTAACTGCTCATTAGAAAGAGTTTGAGGACTGAGGCCGGAACCCGATTTACAGGATCCGCGTGGAGACGGGGAGCCTGTGCTCCCCGGGCGCCCCCTGGCGGTCTCTTCCGGCTGCTGCTTCTACTCTGGTGCCTTTGTGCATGCTAAGTTGCGTCAGCCATGTCTGACTCCCAGTGCCCCATGGACTTTAGCCACCAGTCTCCTCTGTCCATGGGGATTCTCTAGGCAAGAATACAGGAGCGGACTGCAATGCTCTCCTCCAGGGATCTACACTGTGGCCTGTGTGATCCATTTTCTTCCCCCTCATAGTTTACTTCTATGCAGTGGTCCAAGCAGCATTGAGCATCTCAGGTTTACGTCTCAGGGCTGTCCACTGATGAAGAATGAGATCATCCATCACTCATTGGGGCTGACAAGACCTCCTGATTCTTGGGAAGTGGGTCTACCAATGACATTGAGAGGTCAACGTCTGTGACAAAGTGATCCACCTCTCTGTTATCATGGGGCTCTTGGCCTCTGCTTCAGGGGTGACTGAGCCCTGAGCTCGGAAGGTCGCGCTGACTCCTCAGCATGGGCAGTGCTCCATTTCATGTCTTGTCACTGAGTGAGGCTGGCTTCCCTGTTTATAGATGTGGAAATGGATGCAAGCAGAGTTTTACTGAAGTAGCAAGAGCAATCAGGTGGAGTTTCATGTTGTTGGAAGTATGCTAGTTGTCAACACTCATTAAAATCACCTCCCAGTTGATTCCACTCCCATCTGGGGTCTAGACTGTGCCCAGGTGCCAGGAGCATGCACGGGTAGGGGTGGCCAGGCCTGTCCAGAGAGCCCCGTCTTCCCCCACCTGGCTGTCCTGACCAGGACTCTAATGCTGTCTTTCTGCCTTTCTCCTGCTCTCCCACTCACTTGCCTCTTTGCCAGCCTCCTCCACTGGGGCTACATGGTCCCCGTGTTACCTCTTGCCAGAGATTAAACCCAGGCCCCTGTCCCCAGGCCTATGCATGAGAGTCTTCCCCTGACACATCGGTCACCTGAACCCACCAAGTTGCTGCCCCACCCAAGCCTGAGTCCTGTCCTCCTTCCAGCCCCCATGTGTCTCTGTTCCCAAATTGTTACACACCAGGCTCTTGGCCTCCTTCATCAATAGAAATCAACCAGAGGCCAGACAATAGAAATAAATCAAATTTCCTAATCAAAAGAAATTGAGGTAAGGCTTTATTGGGGCTCCTGCTGCAGCTAAGGGGAGAGAGGACAAATGACAGTTTCGTTGCTTGCTCACTCCCTGAGGTAGTGGGGTGAGCTTGTTCCTTCTATGGGGTGAGGGGAGGGGTGTTCCCAGTCTATAGGGTGAGTCAGAGGGGTGGCTAAGTGACTGGCTGAACCCTCAAGTGTTGTTGTGAGTTGGGGGGCACATTAGGCATCCTGCTTTTGCTTGGGCTCTTCAAAAGTGGCAGTTGGGTTTTTCATCTCTTTGTGTCTTTTTCCCAGAATAGCTTCAGCTACTCCACCTAAAAAAGTCTATTTTAAAAAACCTTTTTATTTTATATTGGGTATAGCTGATCTACAAACAGTGTTGGGATAGTTTCAGGTGAACAGCTAAGGGACTCACCCGTACACATATATATATCCATTCTCCCTACACTCCCATCCTCACAGCGCAGTCACATAACATTGAGCAGAGTTGTGGGTTCGTTCCTTGGGCTGGGAAGATTCCCTGGAGAAGGAAAGGACAACAACTCCAGTATCCTTGGTTGGAAAATCCCATGGACAGAGGAGCTGGCAGGCTACAGTCTGTGAGGACAGAAAGAGTTGGACACACACAGAAGGAGCACACACACACACACACACACACACACACACAGACACACCATGTGCCATAGGCCCTCGACCGCTATCTATTTTAGATAGAGCAGGGTGTAACATGACCTTTCCACACTCCCTAACGATCTCTTTCCCCCATCCCTCCTCCAGCAACTAGTAGTTTGTTCTCTAAGTAAGTCTGTGAGTCTCTTTCTGAGAATGCAAAACATCCTTATGGCTGATATGAAGAAAGTTTTATGGGTTTTGGTAGAAGATCCAACCAGCCACAACATTTTCTTAAGCCAAAGCCTAATCGAGATCAAAGTCCTAACTCTCTTCATTTCTATGAAGGCTGAGAGGGGTGAAAAAGCTGCAGAAGAAAAATTTGAAGCCAGCAGGGGGTGGGTTATGGAGTTTAAGGAAAGAAGCCATCTCCATAACATACAGTGCAGAGTGTAGTAACTAGACCTGATGTAGAAGCTGCTGCAAGTTTTCCAAAAGATTTAGCTAAGACAATCTATGAAGGTGGCTCCACTGAATCAGAGATTTCCAGTGTAGACAAAATATCCATCTATTGGGAGAAGATGCCCACCAGGACTTTGATACCTGGAGAGGAGTAGTCAATGCCTGGCTTCAAAGATTCCAGGAACAGGCTGATTCTCTTGATAAGGACTAATGCAGCAGATTACTGGAAGTCAATGGTCCCTTACCACTTGGAAAATTCTAAAGCTCTTTAGAATTAGGCTGAATCTGTTCTGCCTGAGCTCTGCAAGTGAAACAATGAAGCCTGGATGACAGCATACCTGTTTACAACATTGGCGCCAAGTGTTTTAAGTCCAATGTTGAGAACAAATGCTCAGAAAGAAAGATTCCTTTCAAAATATTACTGCTGATTGACAAAGCATCCAAGAATGTAATGGAGAACTACAATGAGATTCATGTTATTTTCATGGCTGCCAACACAACATCCATTCCGAAGCACATGGATCATGGAGTAATTATGATGTTCAAACCCATTGTATTTAGGAAGCACATTATAGGCTATAGTTGCATAGACAGTTATTCCTCTGTTGGATCTGGGCAAAGTCTACTGAAAATTTTCTGCACTGAATTCATTAAAAAAAAAAAGATATAGTCTTTTTAAAAAACATCAGCTAATTTATTTTTTCGTTGCATTGGTCTTAATTGAGGCATGTGGGGTCTTTGTTGGGTCATGCAGGATATTTCATCGCAGCACACAGACTCTCTAGTGGCGTTGCCTGGGCTCAGGAGTTGCGACAGGTGGGCTTAGTTGTTCAGCAATGCGTGGGATCTTAGGTATCTGGACAGGTAGTTCTTTGAACAGGTATCAAGCCATCATTCCTTGCATTGGGCGGTGGATTCTTCACCACTCGGCCACCAGGGAACTCCCTTTACAGTGGATTCATGATTATAGATTCCATTGAAAACAGTGAATCATGGGAATAGGTTGAAATATCAACATTAATGCGAGTATGGGAGTAGATTTCTGCCTTCACAGATGACTTTGAGGGGTTCAAGAATTCATTAGAGAAAGTAAGTGCAGATGTAGTGGAAATAACAAGGCAGCTAGAGTTAGAAGTGGAGCCTGAAGATGTGGCTGAATTGCTGCAGCTGCATCATAAAGCTGAAATGAATAAGGGCTCATTCTTATGCATGAGAAAGGAAGTGGTTTCTTGAGACAAAAACTGCTGTTTGTGAAGAAGCTATGAAGTTTATGGAAATGACAACAAAGGATTTAGGACATAACCTAAACTTAGTTGACAAAAGCAGCAGCAGACTGCAGAGGATGAACTGCAATTTTGAAAGAAGTTCTACTGCGGGTAAAAACACTGTTAAAGGGCACTGCATGCTCCAGAGAAATCTGTGAAAGGAAGAGTCAAAGGATGTGGCGAACTTCATTGTCGTCTTCTTTTCAGAAATTGCCCTACCCACTCCAACCTTCAGTAACCACCATCCTGATCAGTCAGCAGACATAGAGACTGAGACAAGACCCTCCACCAGCATAAAGATTTTGACTCGTGAAGACACAGATGATGCTCAAACTTCTCTATTTTAGAAACACAGTGCTGTTAATTAAGCTTTGTGTATTATTTATTTAGTCATACAGTTATTGCACACTTCACAGACTTCAGACAGTGTCAACAAAACTATATGCAATGTGGGAAATGAAAAACTTGTGTGACTCACTTTATTATGATATTCAACTTACTGCCCTGGTCTGGAACACAGCCTGGACTATCTCGGAGGTTTTGCTGTATCTACATGGCTTTTGGTCTACATTTTCCATCTGGAACTAACATTGGGTTGGTTGTGTAATAAGATGAACAAACGATCTGCTGTTGAGATACAGTGAAATATACATCTCAAGGCAGGATTCAGTTTTACTCCTACAAACAATGTACGAAAACTCCTGTTATTGCATTTCCTGTACCACTTGATCCAGATTTATTTTAAAGGCTGTCAGTTATATGAATATGTGAAGATGTCCCAGCAATTTTTTTGTCAGGTTGATTATTCAAGATATGTTCAATCTTTTCAAAGATTTACAGTTCTATGAAGACCTACATGACCTTCTAGAACTAACACCAAAAAAGATATCCTTTTCAGCATAAGGGATTGGAATGAAAAAGTAGGAAGTCAAGAGATTCCTGGAATAACGGCAAGTTTGGCCTTGGAGTACAAAATGAGGCAGGAGAAGGCTATTTTGAGTTTTGTCAAGAGTACACAGTAGTCATAGCAAAAACACTCTTCCAACAAAACAAGAGAAGACTCTACACATGGACATTACCAGATGGTCAATACTGAAATCAGACAGATTATATTCCTTGTAGCCAAAGGTGGCGGAGAAGGCAATGGCACCCCACTCCAGTACTCTTGCCTGAAAATCACATGGATGGAGGAGCCTGGAAGGCTGCAGTCCATGGGGTCGCTGAGGGTCGGACACGACTGAGCCACTTCACTTTGACTTTTTACTTTCGTGCATTGGAGAAGGAAATGGCAACCCACTCCAGTGTTCTTGCCTGGAGAATCCCAGGGACAGGGGAGCCTGGTAGGCTGCTGTCTATGGGGTCGCACAGAGTTGGACACGACTGAAGTGACTTAGCAGCAGTAGCAGCCGCAGCCAAAGGTGGAGAACCTCTATACAGTCAGGAAAAGCAAGACCGGGAGCTGACTGTGGCTTAGATCATGAGGTCCTTACTGCAAAATTCAGACTTAAATTGAAGAAAGTAGGAAAAACCACTAGGCCATTCAGCTATGACCTAAATCAACTCTCTTATATTATCCAGTGGAAGTGACAAATAGATTTAAGGGATTATATGTGTACACAGAGTTCCTGAAGAACTATGGATGGAGGTTCATGACATTTTACAGCAGGTGCTGACCAAACCCATCCCCAAGAAAAAGACATGCAAGAAGACACAATGATTCCTGAGGAGGCCTTACAAATAGCTGAGCAAAGAAGAGACGAGAAAGGCAAAGGAGAGAAGGAAAGATCTATTCATCTGAATGCAGAATTCCCAGGAGTAGCAAGGAGAGGTAAGAAAGGCTTCCTAGATGATCAGTGCAAATAGAGGGGGGAAAAAAAATAGGGAGGGAAAGCCTAGAGATCTGTTCAAGAAAATTCAAGATACCAAGGGAACACTTCATGCCAAGATGGGCACAATAAAGGACAAATCAAAAGGACCTAACAGAAGCAGATGAGATGAAAAAGAGGTGACAAAAACAGACAGAAGAAGTGTACAAAAAAGGTCTTAATGACCTGGATAACCATGATGGTGTGGTCACTCATCTAGAGCCAGGTATCTTGGAGTGTGAAGTCAAGTGGGCCTTAGGAAGAATTACTAAGAACATAGCTAGTGGAGGTGATGGAATTGCAGCTGAGCAATTTAAAATCCTGAACAATGATGCTGTTAAAATGCTGCACTCAGTATGCCAGGATATTTGGAAAACTCCACAGTGGTTACAGGACTGGAAAAGGTCAGTTTCACTCCAATACCAAAGAACGTTCAAACTCTCATACCATCGCACACATTTCACATGCTAGTGAGGTCATGCTCAAAATCCTTCAAGCTAGGCCTGAGCAGTAGGTGAGCCAAGAACTTCCCAATGCACACTCTGGATTGGGAGGAAGCAGAGATCAAATTGCTAACATCCGCTGGATCACAGAAGAAGTAAGGGAATCCAGAAAAACATCTACTCCTGCTTCATTGACTACACTAGAGCCTTTGACTGTGTGGATCACAACAAACTGTGGAAAATTCTTAAAGAGATGGGAATACCGGACCACCTTACCTGTCTCCTGAGTGGCCTGTGTGCAGGACAAGAAGCAATAGTCAGAACAGGACATGGAACAACGGAGTGGTTCAAATTGGGAAAGGAGTACGTCGAGGCTGTATGTTGTCACTCTGCTTTTTTAACTTCTATGCCAAGTACATCATGTGAAATGCTGGGCTGGATGAATGCCAAGCTGGAATCAAGATTGCTGAGAAAAATAACAACAACCTCAGATGTGGAGATGATACCACCCGAATGGCAAAAAACAAAGAGGAGCTAAAGAGCCCCCTGCGGAAGGTGAAGGAGGAGTGAAAACTCTGGCTTAAAACTGAACATTCTAAAAACTAAGAGTTTGGCATCAGAGGCCATCACTTCATGGCAATAATATGGGAAAAAAAGTGGAAACACAGGCAGATTTTATTTTCTTGGGCTCCAAAATCACTTGGAAGGTGACTGCAGCCATCAAATTAAAATTAGTTTTATTTAAGAAATGAAAGGACACTTGCTCCTTGGAAGAAAAGTTTAAGAAAAGAAAAAAAAAAAAAAAAAAAGCTTACAGTGCCCTCTACATGTCCGAGTGAGAGGCAGAATCAGACATCTTTCTCTTTAAATCCAAGGGGAGAAAGAGTTAAGGTTTTGAAAAAGGCATATCAAAAGCCATGACAGGCTGGAAGCTAGGCCTTTCAAATCAAACAGTTGGCCAAGTTGTGAACACAAAGGGAAAGTACTTAAAGGAAATCAAAAGTGCTCCTCCAGTGAACACATGCATGACAAGAAAGCAAAACTGACCATCAAGGTTAAGTGGTAAAATTAGTTTGAGAAGAAAAAAAAAAGATGCTGAGTAGGACATGCAATGCAAAGACATCACTTTGCAACAAAGATCTGTCCACTCAAAGCTATGGAATTTCCAGGAGTCATGCACTATGTGAGTCGGACCTTAAAGAAGGCTGAGTGCTGAAGAACTGATGCTTTGGAACTGTGGTGCTAGATAAGACTCTTGAGAGTCGCTTATACTGCAAGATCAAACCAGTCAATCCTAAAGGAAATGAGTCCTGAATGTTCATTGGAAGGACTGAAGCTGAAGATGAAACTCCAATACTTTGCATTCCTGATGTGAAGAGCCAAGTCACTGGAAAAGACCCTGATGCTGGGAAAGATTGAGGGCAGGAGGAGAATGGGGCAACAAAGGATGGGATGATTGGATGGCATCAGTGACTCAATGGACATGAGTTTGAGCAAACTCTGGAGATAGTGAGATACAGGGAAGCCTGGCATGCTGCAGTTCATGGGGTCACAGAGTTGGACATAACTTAGCGACTGAACAACAATTCACATATATGAACCGCTCATCAGTTGCCAAAAAAGTTACAATTTATCTTATTTATTTGTAGTAATTCATTATGTATTCTATGATCCTCTGTCAATGGGGAAATAAATCTGCTTTTCAAAACAGACATAGTTTGTGCTGTGAAGTCTGGCTTCTCCTTCGAGGAGGGGAGGAATAGAGGAACACAGGAGTCACTACTGAGGGTGCAGATCTCGATGAAATGAAAAACGGTCTCATTGCACAAGTTCCAGGATATGTCTTTGGATCCAGGTATCAGGATTGGGATTGACAGCTAGACTGCATGTTACTTTAAGAGCGTTTTTATTCTCGGCTTCCACAATAAATGTAGCTGAATCATCAGTTCTCTTTAATCCCATAAGGTGGGGAAAGGGTGAAAAGCCCCGAGTTGCCTCTTTGATTAGAAAAAGAAAATTGAAGTATTTATGTCCTTTGCAATAGCGAGATACTTAAATATTCATATTAGGAAATAAAATGACTAAAAGAGACATTCAGGCATAATATTTTATTATGTTGAAAATACTCTAAAGTTGTTTCTCTGAACATAGAAATAATCCCTGAGTCCTGTAATAGCAGATGATATTTTTCTCCCATTATCATCATTTGCAACAATGAGATTGCCATACAGAGAAGAGTCTGATTTTTCACAAACTAGAAGACAGAAAATATCCTATTTGAGGAGATTTCCTGTTCAAGTAGTTGAACATTTCAGTGCAGGGGTTCCATCACTTAGCACCAAGAAAAGAGGCAAAAGAGGATGGGAAAAAAAAGAGACTGAGGAGGCTCTTCACCAGATGTGACAAGAGACACGAGACAGTGAAGGCACCTTGTCATCATAACTGGAAGGCAGGCTCTGAATCCTGGGTCTCATCTCCTGGCTCTAAAGTGAATGCAGGAGAATAAAGGCGGCCAAGCAGAGACTGAGTCCTGAGGCTGACAGAGCACACTTTGGGGCTTCCTGGGAGCACCGTCTCCTGCAGAAAAGAAAGAGGCCTTGGTCCAGGAGGCTGAGGAACTCCTGTCACTTTCCTGGGGCTGCCCCTCCCCAGCCCCCTCCAGCCCTGGCATCACTGAGGGGCTCCTATGTCCTCCACCCCCAGCCCCACCCCAGGCCCAGCAGCTTCTTGTCACCTCCTCCTTCCTTCCTGCATCACAGAGTCACCCCAGGCCCTGAACCCCCTACTCAGGCTTAGGACTGGAGCCAGTGAGGAATCAATCTGCTCCTTTACTCAGGTCCAGATCCTCCCTGAGGGGGGCCTAAAGGACCAGGGAGCAGGTGCCCAGAGGAGGGGCCTTGCTTCCTGACAGCCTTGGGGAGCTGTAAGGAAACCTCCTTCCTTTGCACTGCTCCAGCCTTGGAGCAGCACACACAGCTCTCAGGACCAGGGTCCTTGCCCCGATCTCTTCCTGGGCCCCCCAGCTGGGTGCCTCCACCCCAGTTCAGGCCCACCACTCCCAGACACCTAGCTCAAGGCAGAGTCGCTCAGTGATGGAGGCTCTGGGTCCCCAGGAGGCTACTGACAGGCAGGCCACAGGCTGAACCACAACTGCTGCTGCTCCAGGAGCACAGGCCTGGCCTCAGCCCTTCCCCCAGTCTCTGCTGTGGGGCTTGGCCTTGCCTGCTTGACCCAGGCCACTTCCTGTGAGAACAGGTCTTTGGACTTGGGTCTGCAAAGGCCTTCCCACCCCTTCTTCCTGGGATGAGAGCCCAGCCCCTCTCACCTTGGCCCCTGGGTGGGTCCCCTTCCTGCTGACACATCACATGGAGCCCCCATGCTGCTCTCAGCCCCCGTGAGTCCTGCCCCGAGTGCCTGTTGTTCTCAGACCACCTACCCTGGGCCCTGCCAGCCAGCAGTCTGTGCTCAGTCAGGGGACTTGGCTAAACCCTGTAAGCATCAGTAGGCCCTCAGCCTAGTAAAGGCCCCTCCCTTTTCACAATGTCACCTGACAGTGGGGACCTCTCAGAACTCAAGGATGAGCTTGTCTGAGTTCTTGCTCTCAGGTTATATGAGGCCTTGTTCACCTGCTCATTTCCAGGATGAAGAGGTTCAGTGAGGGGCAGGGGTTGTCTGGGATTTCCCTCCCTGTCCTCACACCAGGCCCCGTGCTCCTGCCTTCCCTCTGAATTCTGCCCTCAGTACCTCTTCTTGTAATGGATACAGTGATTATGATGCCCATTATGACAAAACTGGTGAGAACCCCGGTGGTGATCCAGCTGATGTGGTTGCTGGCTGTGGCCGTGGGCTGCACTGTAGAGGCTCCCGTGGTCAGTGATGCTGCAAAGAGAGTAAGAGTGAAGCCCTTGTCCAGACCCCAAACTTGGCAGATGCCTCCTTGCCCCCCTGATTCAGTACCCCTAATGTGCAGACAGCTGGCACCCATCACATGGAGGCCCCTGTGATAGATCCCCAGGCGAGATGGGGGGAAGGGAGGAGCCCAGTCCTCACGGGGCTCTGACAGCTAACAGGGGAGCAAGGTTTCCAACACAGACACTCAGTCCCGCTGTGAAATCAGAGATGGTGACCTGAGGATGCAGTCCTCAAGAGCTGACAGCAGAGGTGGTATTGACAGTTTTCCCAAAGTGGAATTGGTGACATTTGAAAGAAGATTCTGGAAAGAGGGTACGGTGAGAAATAAATTCCAGAAATCAAAAAGATGTCTACAGGTTTGGGATCAGCAAAAATCCATGTTCAGTCTTCCAAAGGCCTGAGCTGTGAGGAGAGACGTCAGGAGTGGAAGAGGAAGGAGGATGACAGAGCGTCCCCGGGCCATTGCTCTCCAAGAACAACTCACCTCTGATGGATCACATTCTCAAACACACACACACACACACATACACACACACACACACACAGACGGGAATGGGTCCATGTCACCATGAGAGGACAACCACTTTCTCCTACTCTTCTCACTTACTCGAGGTATTCAACATTTTCTCCCAGCGCACCAAGAAAGCCTGAAGCCAGGCCCGACAGTCTCCCATGGAGACTTTCTTGAAGAAGTCCGTCACAGCCCTGTCATTCTCCCAGTTCTCTCTCATCTGTCTCCCTACAGGATGAACCATTGTCCAGTGTCCATTCTCTGAATCAAAGAGGAGGCACAGTTGTCCATTGAAGCCAAACTCCCAGGATGCACTGGTGTGTCCATTGTCTTCACGCCAGCATGTCATCCTGGCCTGCAGTGTCAGAGGGCCTGATCCCACTGAAGGAAAGAAAGAGCTCAGCCTCTGGGCTTGACAGATTCTTACCCACCTGGGCCCACCTCCCCTGGGACCAGATAATCTGGCCCTGGTCTCTCCTGCAAGAGCTGCTCTTTCCACTGGACTACTAGGGAAGGACAATATCCTTTTTTTTTTTTTTTTTTTTTTACCCAAAAACAGTGGATGCAGCGAAGCCCCCAGTCTACTCCTCCTGCATTTGGATTTTCTAACTCACCCTTTATGTGTTTCTCCGGTGTAACGTCAGGCATCTGCTCCTGGAGCAAGTCTCCAGTGTCTCTGAATGTGACAGTCTGTGTTTCCCAAGCATTCATACTTTTCACTTCCTCTCCCACTGGACTCATGTACTTGATCTTAGCTGTACCACAGTCATAGCGGAGAAAGATCTTTTGATCAACTTCTCCTTGAACCTCACACCATGGCTGATCATCTCTGGGCTGAGGATCAATGGTGAAATTATAGGAAAGAGAATGAGCATCTGTGAAGGCAAAACACAGTGAGGGTGAGGTTGGGGAAAAAAAGACCGTGAAGCCCCTTCCCCCAGTTATGTGAGAGTGGATTAAAGTGCAGGGCGGGCTGACAGAGCAATGACATCCCACAACACACACCATACACTCCTTCTTGTGGAGAAGGAGGAGTCCCCTGCCTGGCAAACATCACACATCCTGGGTGTGTCCCCTTGTCCACCAGGTTTGTTCCCAGCATCATAACCTTTGCAGAGACGTGTCAGGCTGCTCTGCAGGAAAAGTCTACATGACAGAGGACTGTCAGAATCTAACCCCGTGTTCTGTGAGAGATGGGGAGTCTGTGGGGATGCTCCTGAGGAAGCAGGATCACAGGGAGAAGGGCAAAGAGGTGACGGGTGAACACAGAACCCCAAGTAGGAGAAGGAAGAGTTAATAATTATGGGTCACAGGACTTAGCAAGGCTGGGGAGATGCTGCTGATCTCCCACTAGGATGGGTCTCAGAAGCCTGGAGAAAGACCTGGCCCACATGGCTTGAAAGAGAAAGTCCAGAACTTCCGAGGCAGGTGGTAGAGGAGGAGATCCAAGGCTCAGAGAAGTGAATCTGCCAGGGCAGACATGGAATGAAAGGGCAGGAAAGTGTCCAGGCCACCAGGCACCATGGGAAAGCCTGATGGAGTCTATGGAGCCCGAGAGGAAAGCATGGATGAGAAGCATCTCCAACAGTTCAAGGTTGACTTTTGTGTAAATCAGGGATAGTGGTAGGAGACCGTGTTCCCATCAGCTTCAGGCAGGAACAGGGTGGAAAATGGGGAAAAATCAGATTGCAGGTGGAGTGTCGTATGTCAGGAGCAAAGTTGGTACAATGGTCAGTGATTAGTGAAAGTCGCTAGTCGTGTCTGACTCTTGTGACCCCCATGGACTATACAATCCATGGAATTCTCCAGGCCAGAATACTTCGGTGAGTAGCCTTTCCCTTCTCCAGAGGATTTTCCCAATTCAGGGATCGAACCCAGGTCTCTCGCATTGCAGGTGGATTCTTTACCAACTGAGCTATCAGGGAAGCTAAAAGTCATTAGAGAGTCCCAGTGCCAGCCAGGGCCTTACTGCCAAGAGCACAATGCTGGCTCAGAGCACAGGGTGATCCTAGAGACAGAGAGATGGTCAGTAAACCTGGATGCAAGTTGCTTTACTGACAGAAAACAAGGAGAGACAAACACAAGACTGAATGATCAGCAGGCTGAAAGCAGCCATCCCTCCCAAACATCCCTACCAAAATTCCCAGGACTGAGCTACTTCTCAGAAGGCATCACCAGAGAAAGAAGCCCCGTCCCAGTGAGGAGGGCCCTTTCATCACCACAGCAAGTGCAGAAGTCCTTCCATTCTCTCCCGATGAGCCACATGGTTATTTACTGGGGTAAGTCAGTCCAATGCTTTGGCCACCTGAGGCGAAGAATTAACTCACTGGAAAAGACCCTGATGCTGGGAAAGATTGAAGGCCAGAGGAGAAGTGGATGACAGAGGATGAGATGGCTGGATGGCATCACCGACACGATGCACATGAGTTTGAGTAAGCTCTGGGAGTTGGTGATGCACAGGGAAGCTTGGCGGGCTGCAGTCCATGGGGTCGCAAAGGGTCGGACACCACTGAGTGACTGAAGTGAGCTAGAACTACTTCCACATTCATATGGAACCCAGTGTGTTACTAATGCCATGCACAGGAATGGTACCATAATCACGGCACCTGTGCTGTGAAGTGATGTTCCGAGGACCAGGCAATTAATAGACACCAGTCCCAGGTCCTGCTAACAGTGTTTATCTCTGGGTCCACAGATCCACTCAGTGTCCATTGCACATGTCCTGGACTTCTGACATGAATGGACAGTTTGTGTTGTTAGTAAACTACCATGGGTGAGGGTACCATAGTCATGAATTCCACATTCATTCTTCTGACCCTGACTCCCCATCCCCTGATAGTACGTGTAAACAACATTATCTCCTGGAGGAAATTATGGAAATGAGCACCAACCTGCAGTCTCCCTAGGCCTGCAGAGCTGTGGTCCCTATCTCATCTCCACTGAATTACCACTGAGGTCCTAGGTTTCCTCTAATGGTACATATGAAACATTTCAGGCTTCGCAGACCCTAGGTCTCTGCGGCAACTGCTGTCCTGGCACAAAAGCAGTCACAATTGATGAATGATGAGTGTGGCTGGACCTGCTTCTTGGGCAGGTGACCTAACAGAACTGGTGACATCATAGCTATCTGTGTTTGGAAAGGAGCTACATGCTGTATGTGGCATTTTACTTGGAGGCTCACAACACAGACTCCTAGTGTCCTGAAGAAAGGACACACCACTTGCAGTGAGAAAGCCCATACCATTCAGTGTGGCTCCTGGTATGGTCCTGGGGCCTGGCAGAGATGCCTCTGGTCATGGAATGTCAGAGTTGCCCATTATGATCTGGGTACACCAACCCCTAACCATTAGTTTCTGATAGGCCCGCCATCATAGGATAGAAGTGATTATGTGGCTTGGCATAACCAGGGCCACAGGGAACAAATAAGATGTACCAGCAGGGGACCTAGGCCTGACACCAGAGTTGATACAGGGCCACTATCCCCTGATCACACCTGTGGCTTCATGCAGTGTCCCCATATGGCTCCTTGAACCAAGCAAGCCAGTCTACAGCAGAGGGGGTTCATTAGCCCATAACAGCCAGATCCACACTCCTATCACAGTCCCACCACCAGAAGCGACAAGGCAGGACAGTGTAAGTTTCTGGTTCATAATCAGACAATGGAGGCAGCTCTTGGATGATTCTTTATGGGATGTGTCACTCATTACTGGGGTCAGAAGCCAGGACAGTGGACAACTCTTTTTCTCAGTTGATGTATACATTATATTTGGCTTCTGGTGCCCCACAAACATGGAAGCCTCTTTCGCACCAGATAAAGATACCAAATTGCCTAAAGATGCCTTGAGATTTACCTTCTTCCGGAGAAAAAAAAAATCTGTCCACTTCTACCTTAATCAATAACCATTATAGGCTGCTGCTGTCCCAATTCCTAGACACTATGAATGTGGGAGCAAAGGGTAGAAGTGGGGATGCCCAGCCTCACCCTCGAGCCCTGTGTCACACTCTGGGAAACCCTGTTCCCGTCCCTCCTAAGTTAGGTCCTGGGGGCCAGGTCAGGGGGTTGTGCTGCGTGAGTTATCAGACAAAGGGATAAGATGCCAGTTGAGAGAGGGCATGTCTAGACTCTCTTCAAGAGACAGGAAGCTGTTGGAGGCCCTGGGCTTCTTGGGATCATGGAAAAATGAGTAATAAATGGTCTTGTAACCAAAAGAGCTCTAGGGTGCCTTAGTGGGAAAGACCCGTCCCCCATGGTATCTGTCTGCCTCTTGTTTGTAGAAAGTTTTAGTCAGCCAGGCCTCCTGTGAGTCTCAAAATGGTGGTTTAAGAGTTAAGGATTAGAACATGTGAAGATGGAGAAAGGAATACTCCTTAGGCTGGGAAACTGGTAACAATGTAGACTGTGACCAGCCACAGAGCAGTGTCATGAAATTCCCAGTTCCCTGAAAGATAACAAAGAGCTGACACAAGCCTCAAGTTGTTTCTACAGGAAGCAGACCCCCAGCACATCAAAACTGCAAGCACACAGACCCCCAGACTGGTTGAAACCATAAGCTTGGTGGTGCTCAAACGTTCGCCTTGTGCCAACCAACCTGACTGTGCTCAAGACGCTGATGCGCCCTGCAGCAGCCACCTCTGCCCCTTTTCTAACCTGGAAACTTGGAGGCAGTCTGAGGACATTAGGCCACTATTTTCCCGGGGCTCCTGAGCAAACTAACTTGTCCTTTTCAACCACTTGTTACTTTCATAGGTGGTAGGATCTGGGTCATAACCAGCTTCAACTAGTAACAGTCTGAGCTGTCTGGAGCTTTAACTCCAGAGAGGCGCTGATCAGTGGATAGCATTGAGCGCCTTCCTCATGATGCATATGTAATTGAAAAAAATTTGAATTCTTTAATTTTTTCAAGTGTTTTAAAAAATCCATTTTATACTTAAGCCAGCCTTGAAGATAAGCACAAAATATGTTTACTTATTTTTTTCTACACAACACAACTCAGGCACCCATTCTGTGCATGGGACTGTTCTGCTGCTACTGCTACTGCTGCTGCTAAGTCGCTTCAATTGTGTCCAACTCTGTGCGACCCCATAGACAGCAGCCCACCAGGCTCCCCCGTCCCTGGGATTCTCCAGGCAAGAACACTGGAGTGGGTTGCCATTTCCTTGTCCAATGCATGCTAGTGAAAAGTGAAAGTGAAGTCACTTAGTCGTGTCCGACTCTTTGTGATCCCATGGACTGCAGCCTACCAGCCTCCTCCATCCATGGGATTTTCCAAGCAAGAGTACTGGAGTGGGGTGCCATTGCCTTCTCTGATAGGACTCTTCTAGGTGCAGTAAGAGTGATTATTTACTATTGACCTCACCCAAATCCACTTCTGGCACTGAGAAATGCTAGGATCTGCCAAATTTAAGATGTTTCAGTAAATTCTTCTCCTACTTTCACCAAAGTAAAAAGGCAAAACTCCTCTGTACTAAAAAAAAAAATTAAAAAGGCAACTTTCCATGAAAGAGTAGTTTCTGTTTCTATTGTATTTTTCTCTTTTTTTCCTTCTAGCTTTTAAGTTTTCTTCCTCCAACACTGCTTTTTCCTGTACAAGGCTAGAGCATTTTTTTCATTTTTCTTTTCCTAAGACAAAGTATTTCATCTTATAGACAAATAATTCCCAAGACTAGTCATAAATATTAAAAAGAAAGAAAGAAAGAAAGAAAGAAAGAAACTTAAGGGTTTCCCTGGTGGCTCAGCAGGTAATGAATCCACCTGCAATGCAGGAGACCCCAGCTCAATTCCTGGGTCAGAAAGATCCCCTGGAAAAGGGAGAGGCTACCCACTCCAGTATTCTTGAGCTTCCCTGGTGCCTTAGAAGGTAAAGAATCCGCCTGCAATGTGGAAGACTTAGGTTCAATCCCTGGGTTGGGAAGATCCCCTAGAGAAGGGAAAGGCTACCCATTCCAGTATTCAACCTTGGAGAATTTCACGCACTGTATAGTCCACGGGGTTGCAAATAGTTGGACACAACTGAGCAACTAAGCCCGGCACATTCAACGGTGAATCAACTACATTACTTGGATGAAGTAAAAACTAAAAAGCACTTGGCACTAAGCTAGTCTAAGTATTTGTGTTGGAACAATTTTAAAAATTATTTATTTTATAACACTGTTTAAAAATTTCTTGGTCAAAACATTTATACAAACATTTTCATTTCAACCTAATGAAAGTGATATCTAGAAAATATTCCACATTATTAAGTCTATCTTAGAAAGTTCAGATGCTATGGCATTCCTAAGGCACAGTGTTCTGGAAGACAATGTGCTTCTGTGGTGCTGGGTGATATATGTAACTGCCTGGCTCCAAGTGGGCCTCAGCAGGCACCTTCCCCCTGATGTTGGGGGACTGTGAGAAGACAGTCAGACACAGGCCCCCAGGGCTGCATGGAACCCTGTGAGACACTGGGCCAGCTGCTGGAACTGGGCTTCTCCTCCGAATCTGAGGCCCAGTACAAGCCATCACACAAATGGTTCATCAGGACAGTTGATAGGCTGGGGTATTTGATAACCTTCTTTCATATCTCTAAAGAGTCGACATCCGTGTAGGGTATTTGACCCAGAGCTATGAACTCCTACACTATCACTCTGAAGGTCCACACATCACTAGCACTAGAGAACTAAAAAAATTATTGAATTTTTGTATTGGGTCTTAGTTGTGGCGCTTGGGATCTTTTTTGCAGCATGAAGACTCTTAGTTGCAACATGCTGACTTCTTAGTTGTAGCATGCGGGATCCAGTTCCTCGACCGAGGATCGAACCCAGCCCCTTCACTGGGAGTTTGGAAACTTAGCGACTGGATCACCAGGAAAGTCTGGAGACCTCATTCTTAACCAGACATTTATGAGCCATTCATCGATCCCACGTTTTCATTGTCCCCACACCAGTGAGAGTCCATGGGTACAAGATTCTGGAGAGGGGCTATCTGCACTCTTAACTTGAGGCTGTCATCAATGGCAGAGTTCCTAGCAGCCGGGTCTTTGTGGAGGACTTCTCTTCTGACCAGGTAATCCATTCCACAGGCAATCTGACCTTGTGGACCAGGTCCTGTTGAGAAATTGCCTGCGGATTATTGGCCTCTACTAATTTGTGCTGCAGGCTCCCCTGGTGGCTCAGACAGTAAAGAATCTGCCTGCAATTCAGGAGACCCGAGTTTGATCCCTGGGTCGGAAAGATCACCTGGAGAAGGGAATGGCCACCCACTCCATTATTCTT
This sequence comes from Capra hircus, assembly GCF_001704415.2. Taxonomy (NCBI): domain Eukaryota; kingdom Metazoa; phylum Chordata; class Mammalia; order Artiodactyla; family Bovidae; genus Capra; species Capra hircus. The sequence goes on along the minus strand of NW_017217917.1, from coordinate 4,225 downwards.
GCCTGAAGAATTCCTCGGACAGAAGAGCTTGGCGGGCTACAGGCCATGGGGTGGCAAGAGTTGGACAGGACTGACTGGCTAATACACACACGGACACACAATTTGCAATGCTGTGAAAACTATTTACGATTCTCCCAATTCATGTAAGGCAATATCACCAGGGGTTTCTCTATCTTCTATACACACAAGGGAAATAGGAGGAAGATTTCTGTGACGAAGATCTCATAGCTTACAATGTTCAGTGAGAATCATTGTCACCTGAATTTCAGAAGCTTAATCTCTGTTTTTACAATCGATTGCTGTTCTTTATTTGGATCTTTTTCATCTACATAAATCCCATGGAAAATACGCCCTAAACTACCTTCTTGGAGTACATCCTGTCTGTGGATAGAGTTATCCTCTCCTTGGACATTTCGATATCCTTCACCTTCGCTCTGGCCTCCAAAAGAGTGGCACTTCTCAAAACACTCCTCTACCCAGCCACAAGGTAGGATAACGGGATGGAAGTACCACTGTTGGGTGTGTCTCCTCTCAGATACTGAGTCATCTGGGACATGGCTGAGACAACCTTTGGGAACTACTGGACACTGATGCTGTCTTCGAGTTCAATTCTTGTCATGTTTTGAAGGTGCAAAACAGCTAATATTATTACTACAAGAAATATAACTGCACGGCAAACCCCTGCGCTGATATAAAACACACGGGTAGAAGTAGCTGGAGCTGCATGAACAGGATCATAAACAGTTCTGCTAGTGGCTTTGTCTAAGACCGAAGTTTTTTGTAGCACATTTCCTTCCTTTCAAATTTCTGAAGAAGGGAAGTTTTTGAAGAATTTACTGTCAAGTTGAGCTGCATCTAGTCTCATAACCTCATCATCTACTTTGCAGAAAAGGAAAGCTAGAGCCAATATAGTGCGTGGAAGTCCCCCTACCCCGTGCCCCCTCGCACGCCCCACCCCCACCAAGCAGAAATGCTGACCCGGGGCAGGTCCACGAAATTGTCTACTTGGAAACCTGCTTATATTCAACTTGGACTCTGCAGGCCAAGTGAAAGGCAGGATCATGCTCTTCGCGGTTAAAGGATAGAAGTGGTGCCCAACCAAGGCCACTTCTCTACTAAAGAAAAGTTCTTCATCTAGACCACTGGCCAGCACCTGCTTCCCTGCCAGGGAAAAGAACGCTCCCACCTCCTCGGGTCGCAGAGGTGAGCCCAGGTGGGCGTGGAGCCCGGGCAGGTGGAGCCCTGCCGCGGAGCTCCGGTGGCACGCCATGTGGAGCCCGGACCGTCGGGTGAGCCCCTGGGGCCGGTGACCCTGGGGCCGGGCGGTGGAGCCTGGGCGGGTGACGCCGTGGCCGGGGTGGGGACCCTGCGGCCGGGGTGAGCCCTGGGCGGCGCTGGTGGAGCCCTGGCGGGGGGGTGGACCCTGGCCGGGGGACCCTGGGGCGGGTGAGCCGGACGCAAGCCCTGGCGGGATGCCATGTCAGTCAGCCTACCACTCCCACAAGAAGCACTCAAAACGTTAGGCCTTGAGGAGCCGCCGCCGCCTCCTGGGCACTCGGTCCGCTCGCCCATTTAGAACTTACAGCCGGGAAGAGCATCTCAGTCTTCAAGCGCTGAGATGCACGGGACAGCAAGTGTCTCATGGTCTGCGCAGTCGGCGGAGGGTGTGCTTTCGGAGGGTCTGGCCTTCTCCACGGGATGGCGATGCTGTCCCAAACGGTCCCGGCTCGCACGGCCCCACTTCTAAGGGGCGTCTGACCCCTTTGGGGTTTCAACCCATTTCGCGGCCGTTCCCGGCCCCCTTTCTCCCAGCGCACTGCCCCAAATTCCTGCATTACTACTTCATCCAGGTCACCCTTTTCGGCCCGGAGACAGGCAAGACCAGCCGGGTGAGAGCCTCTGAGGATTACAATGGCCTCGAGGGGGATGGGGAAAGAGTAGGGGCGGCGGCGCCACCACTGAAAACAGTTCGTCAACCCCAGTGCAGACCCCCCCATCTCCTTCCCGGCTCTCATAACCAGCTAATCTCCTCGCGTTCCACCGCACGCCTCCCAGGTCATGCGCCGAACCTCACCGCTGACGTTCCCGCCTGATACAAGACCATCGAAAGCCAAAACGACACTTCTTGACCAGCCCATCTCCCCTTATCGCCACCTGGATCCCAATTTTCTTATGAGTGCGAGGCTCCAACCAGATGTACCGCGATCCTCTCCCGCTAGCCCGACAGCTGCACCCCCTCCCCACCTCCGGGGGCTGCGGGCATCCTAACACGCTTCACTCCTCCTCTACCCGCTTCCCTGTTACTCGCAGCCGCCCACGTGCTTACGCGGTGCGCCAACTCTCAATGGTGATAGACGAGACCGCTACTCTTGTTGCTGAAGCTGAACATGCCGAATTACTTGACCTGATGCAAGAACGACTCATTTGGTAAAGACCCTGATTGCTGCAAGATTATTGGTTTAGGAGAAGGACGACAGAGGAGTGAGGGGGGGATGGAGGTGGAGAGGCGATCACCGACTCCGATGGACATGATTTGAGTAATAATCCTGATTGGGTCATGGGTTGCAGTCCATTGGTCGTCAAATGAGTCGACCACGAGCTTAGCCGACTGAAGTTAAGTTCTCTTTTCTCACTTTGTCCCTTATCAGTCTAAGTCATCTGTTCCTTATCAGATCTGTGGCACTCAAGCAGTTCATCTGAGTGGAGAGACAAGAACAAAAAAAATCTTTTCGCCACTGGGACGGTCAGTCGCGACGAGCTTGTCCTCCGAAGATACCTAGAATGTTAGGGCCTCAGTCCCTAGTGAGGAAATCCACCAGAGTCGCCATCTGTTACAGAAAGGACTCCTTGGCAGGTCTAGAGTGAGGCTTTTGTCGTAACCATTGGGAAATTAATGGTTCCAGAGACACAATGCTGACAAGGCAAGAGGCTTTTTGGGAAGGCTACAGGCAGAGAGCACAGGCGTAAGGAAACCAGTGAGAACTCCTCATGCACATATGCTTGTAGCTCCATGTCTTGTGTTGGAGTTAGTTTCGGTCATCTTCTGGCCAATCATTCTGACTCAGTCGTCCTTCAGAAAATGGTTCTGGTAGCTTTATTATTATTCTGAGAGTTTATTCTATATAAGCTGCTTACTTGCCCTTAACCCAATTAATCCAGCCTCAGGTTACAAATTCATTTCCATGTAATAACAGAACCAGAAATCTCCTGTTTGCTTCGTTTTAAAAAATTGCTGTTTTTCCCTCACTCTGGGCGGACCACAGAAAGATCAATGGTCTGAGAACCAGCAGCGAAAGACTTTATCGTTTTCGAAGGCAAAATGGAAGCCTCCCTTTTTGTTGTTTGTTTTTAAGCCCTCTCCATAAATGATGAACAGTGACTGCAGCCATGAAATTAAACATGTCCTTGTCCTTGCAATGAACAAGCTATATAAACCTACACAGCATTTTAAAAAGCAGAGACATCACTTTCCAACAAAATGTCCCTATAGTCAAAGAGCCTTAAGGGGGGTTTTTTTAGTATCAATGTATGGATTGAGGTTGGGACCATACAGAGTCTGAGCATCTGAAGAATGATGTTTTGAGCATTGGTGTGGCAAGACTCAAGAGTCCCTTGCGACAGTACAGGGAAATCAACCAGTCCATGCCTCAAAGAAATCAGCCGACATATTCAATTCGAAGCCGACTGATGCTGAAGTTTGAAGCTCAAACTTAATTTGCCACATGATAGTGAAGAGATGACTCATTGGAGTAAGAGCCTGAGAAAATTCCGGAAACTGAAGCAGAGAGACCAAGGAGACAGGGGACAAGAGGTGGATACATCACGGACTCACATGGACATGAGATCTTATCATAGCTTCCCAAGATGATTGAAGGACAAGGAAGCCTGGGTATGCTTGCAGTCCATGGGTCGTCAAAGATGTCAGAATGATTGAGTGACTAATAGTAACTGAACCTGATGATATTCATGTTGAAGTAAGTTATCATGCATGCTCTACTGTCCATTAGCCTGGGAACATGTCTTATAATGTTCCAATGCCTACTCATGTTTCTATATCTTCCAAAGATAAAGACTTTAGATCCCTTTATTCAAAAGGTAAGTACTCTATAAAACTATATCTCAATAACTTCTCTATAATTCATATCTCAATTTATAACTGTCTGCGTAATTATTCTCGACGTAACTGACATTATAAGATGGAAAGAGAGAAGACATCTCCTCTCGA
>NW_017217916.1:0-12222 GCF_001704415.2 Capra hircus | reverse complement strand
CCGGGAATTCTTTCCCGACCATGCAGGGAAGGGATTCCTGCCCTCTCGAGCAATGAGGCGGAAACGAAGCTCCTCTTGATGTGGGGCGGGACTCTCGTGCTTCCTCTCGAGAGGAGACGGGTATTGTCGGGGAACTTCTTGAGTTGCAGCAAGGATTTGAAGGACCCTTTGTAAGTTACAGAGGTTAGGTGTGATTAGCCTGGAGACGCCTCAGTAGAAATGGGCCTCATCTCGCCTGGAGGGAGATCCTCCTGGATTTTCTCGAGTTAGGGCAGGTGCTCTCGACTTACGACGGGGATCTCAGGACCCGCTCTGGGGACCTCAGGAAATGCCAGTCCCCTTTCGAGTTGCTCGGGGCCTCTCGGGATTCCTCTCCCGTCGATGCCGGGGCCTAAGACCTTGTGTGGAGTCGGTGCCAGAACCTGAGGTTTCCTCTCCAGTGCTGACATGGATCTTGGGGTACTTCTGGAGTCTCCCCAGGGGAGTCAGTCCTCGTCTCGATTGGGGGCATGCACCTGCGCTCCTCTTCCCGAGCTGTAGCAGCAGTGTCATGCTCCCGTCGCGTGGATCAAGGGCATCAGTGGCTTTCCCTCGAGGCTTCCTCACGAGGCTTTCCCACGAGGCTTTCCCACGACACAGGCTGTCCCACGTGCCACCGTGGTGTGAGTCGATCCTCTTCTTGAAAGTCGAGCAGTGCAGGAAAACAGGTTTCCCTGGAATGGACTAAGACATCTGTGGACTCTGGGAAATGGCACGACCCTGGAGTTCCTCTCGCCTTTCCTGTGGAGAGCGCCCCCTCTTGAGATGCGACGGAACGCCGGAATCTTTCCCGACCACGCAGGGAAAGGATCCCTCCTCTCGAGCTAGGAGTCGGAAACGGGGCTCCTCTGGATGTGGGCGGGACTCTCGTGCTTCCTCTCGAGTGGAATCGGTATGTCGGGGGAACTTTTGAGTTGCAGAAAGGGTGTGAAGGACCCTTTGGAACTTCAGAGTTAGGTGTGATTAGCCTCGAGACGTCTCAGCAGAAATGGGAATCATCTCGCCTGGAAGGAGAACCTCCTGGATTTTCTCGAGTTGCGGCAGGCGCTCTCGACTTACGACGGGGTCCTCAGGGACCCGCTCTGGTGGCCTCAGGAAAGGCCAGTCCCCATGCGAGTTGCTCGGGGGCTCTCGGGATTCCTCTCCCGTCGATGCCGGGGGCCTAAGACCATGTGTGAAGTCGGTGCCGGAACCTGAGGATTCCTCTCCAGTGCTGACATGGATTTTGGGTACTTCTGGAGTTTCCCGCGGGGAGTCCGTCCAAGTCTCTAGTGGGGGCATGCACGTGCCGCTTTCCTCCCGAGCTGTAGTAGCAGTGTCGCTCTTCATTTCGCGTGGATCAAGGATCTGTGGCTTTCCTTGAGGCTTTCCCACGAGGCTTTCCCACGAATCTTTCCCACAGGGCTCTCCCACGTGCCATCGTGTTTGTGAGTCGATCCTCGGATTGAAAGTCGAGGCAGTGCAGGGAAAACAGGTTTCCCTGGAATAGACTGAGTCATCTGGGGGACTCTGGAATGGTGGCACGACCCTGGAGTTCCTCTCTCGCCTTTCCTGTGGAGAGCGCCTCCTCTTGAGATGCGACGGAATGCGGTGAATTCTTTCCCCCACGCAGGGAAAAGGATCCCTCCTCTCGAGCTAAGAGGCGGAAACGGGGCTCCTCTGGATGTGGGTGGGACTCTCGTGCTTCCTGTCGAGTGAGAGGAGGATGTCGGGGAACTTCTTCAGTTGCAGCAAATGTGCCAAGGACCCTTGGGAAGTTCCAGAAGTTAGGTGTGATTAGCCTGTAGACGCCTCAGCGGGAAATGCGGCCTCATCTCGCTGGGGGGAAGAACCTCCTGGATATTCTCGAGTTGCGGCAGGTGCTCTCGACTTACGAAGGGGACCTCAGGGACCCGCTCTGGTGGCCTCAGGAAAGGCCAGTCCCCATGCGAGTTGCTCGGGGCCTCTCGGGATTCCTCTCCCTTCGATGACGGGGATTAAAGCCTTGTGCGGAGTCGCTGCCGGAACCTGAGGATTCCTCACCAGTGCTGACATGAATCTTAGGGAACTTCTGGATTCTCCCCAGGGGAGTCAGTTTTCGTCTCGAGTGGGGTCATGCACGTGCGCTTTCCTCCCGAGCTGTAGCAGCAGTGTCACGCTTCATTTCCGTGGATCAAGGGATCTGTGACTTTCCCTCGAGACTTTCCCACGAGGCTTTCCACGAATCTTTCCCACAGGGCTCTCCACGTGCCACCGTGCGTGTGAGTCGATCCTCGGATTGAAAGTCGAGGCAGTGCAGGAAAACAGGTTTCCCTGGAATGAACTGAGACATCTGGGGGACTCTGGGAATGTGGCACGACCTGGAGTTCCTCTCGCCTTTCTGTGGAGAGCGCCTCCTCTTGAGATGCGACAGGAACGCCGGAATTCTTTCCCGACCACGCAGGGAAAGGATCCCTCCTCTCGAGCTAGGAGGCGGAAACGGGGCTCCTCTGGATGTGGGCGGGACTCTCGTGCTTCCTCTCGAGTGGAGACGGGTATGTCGGGGAACTTCTTGAGTTGCAGCAAGGGTGTGAAGGACCCTTTGCAAGTTCCAGAGGTTTAGGTTTGAATAGCATCGAGACGCCTCAGCGGAAATGGGCCTCATCTCGCCTGGAGGGGAGAACCTCCTGGATTTTCTCGAGTTGCGGCAGGTGCTCTCGAACTTACGACGGGGACCTCAGGGACCCGCTCTGGTGGCCTCAGGAAAGGTCAGTCCCCATGCGAGTTGCTCGGGGGCCTCTCGGGATTCTTCTCCCGTCGATACCGGGGCCTAAGATCTTGTGTGGAGCCGGTGCTGGAATCTTAGGATTCCTCTCCAGTGCTGACATGGATCTTGGGGTACTTCTGGAGTCGTCCCAGTGGAGTCAGTCCTCGTCTCGAGTGGGGGCATGCACGTGCGCTTTCCTCCCGAGCTGTAGCAGCAGTGTCACGCTTCCCTTGGCATGGATCAAGGGATCTGTGGCTTTCCCTCGAGGCTTTCCCTCGAGGCTTTCCCACGAGGCTCTCCCACGAGGCTTTCCCACACGGCTGTCCCTCTTGCCACCGTGGTGTGAGTCGATCCTCGGCTTGAAAGTCGAGGCAGTGCAGGGAAAACAGGTTTCCCTGGAATGGACTGAGACATTTGGGGGACTCTGGGAATGGTGGCACCACCCTGGAGTTCCTCTCGCTCTTCCTCTGGAGAGCGCCTGCTCTTGAGATGCGAAAGGAACGCCGGGAATTCTTTCCCGAACACGCAGGGAAAGGATCCCTCCTCTCGAGCTAGGAAGCGGAACCGGGGCTCCTCTGGATGTGGGCGGGACTCTCGTGCTTCCTCTCGAGTGGAGACGGGTAATTCAGGGAACTTCTTGAGTTGCAGCAAGGGTGTGAAGGACCCTTTTGAAGTTCCAGAGTTTAGGTGTGATTAGCCTCTAGACTCCTCAGCGGAAATGGGCCTCATCTCTCCTGGAGGGGAGAATCTTCTGGATTTTCTCGAGTTGCGGCAGGTGCTCTCGACTTACGACGGGGACCTCAGAGCCCCGCTCTGGTGGCTTCAGGAAAGGCCAGTCCCCATGCGAGTTGCTCGGAGGCCTCTCGGGATTCCTCTCCCGTCGATGCCGGGGCCTAAGCCCTTGTGTGGAGTCGGTGCCGGAACCTGAGGATTCCTCTCCAGTGCTGACATGGATCATGGGGTACTTCTGGAGTCTCCCGCGGGGAGTCCGTCCTCGACTCGAGTGGGGGCATACACGTGCGCTTTCCGCCCGAGCTGTAGCAGCAGTGTCACGCTTCATTTCGCGTGGATCAAGGGATCTGTTGCTTTCCCTCGAGGCTTTCCCACGAGGCTTTCCCACGAATCTTTCCCACAGGGCTCTCCCACGTGCCACCATGGTGTGAGTCGATCCTCGGATTGAAAGTCGAGGCAGTGCAGGGAAAACAGGTTTCCCTGGAATGGACTTAGACATCTGGGGGACTCTGGGAATGGTGGCACGACCCTGGAGTTCCTCTCGCCTTTCCTGTGGAGAGCGCCTCCTCTTCAGATGCAACGGGAACGTTTGGAATTCTTTCCCGACCTCGCAGGGAAAGGATCCCTCCTCTCGAGTTAGGAGGTGGAAACGGGGCTCCTCTGGATGTGGGCGGGACTCTCGTGCTTCCTCTCGAGTGGAGACGGGTATGTCGGGGAACTTCTTGAGCTGCAGCAAGGGTGTGAAGGACCCTTTGGAAGTTCCAGAGGTTAGGTGTGATTAGCCTCGAGACGCCTCAGCGGAAATGGGCCTCATCTCGCCTGGAGGGGAGAACCTCCTGGATTTTCTCGAGTTGCGGCAGGTGCTCTCGACTTACGACGGGGACCTCAGGGACCCGCTCTGGTGGCCTCAGGAAAGGCCAGTCTGCATGCGAGTTGCTCGGGGGCCTCTCGGGATTCCTCTCCCTTCGATGCCGGGGCCTAAGACTGCCGGGAGCCAGTGTGAGGAAGCCCGCCCGTGACAAGTTTATGAGGAAGGAAACTGACATACGCAAGGCGTGCTCAGACTTCAGGGATCCCCCTGGAAATTTTTAAGCTCGTACCCCAACATAAATCTGCCGGTTTTTGTGCTCTGCTTTTTCACTCTTCTGACCTTTTCTGGAAAAAGTCAATTCAGGCCGTTAGTCTTCTGCATTTGAAAGAGTGTTTCAATCCAAAAACCCTCTGGTTTCTTTCTAGCCTGCCTGTAGGACTCGTACAGCTGCGCTTGTGATTGTTTGAGGCCTCCTGACCGCAGGAGGCACAGGAAGCTTAAAACATCCTAGGAATGCAGGAGCTTCCGAGGAGTCAGAATCTTTAGAATTAGACTGATTAAAAGTTTCATTTTTTGGGTCAATGCTTGCTGCCAAATTTTCATATCCTTTATTTTTAGATATAGTTGGTATATAGAAAAACAAGTAGTAGACCTGGTATTAGCAACATTAGATCTTTGAGTTAAGTACCTTCTTTGTTATAACCCACTGCACCTTTGTTCTATAGAGATGTAACTTTAATGCTTTAAGGAGATGCAGATTAAAGAAAAACACTTCAGGGGAAACAAAATTAACATTCATTAAGGAAGAGAGCCAAAAAGTGTTAACAAGCCTCTTGGCCAGAAGATAATGTAAATCACCTGAGACCTTTTGTATACAAAATGATATACAGAAAGAATCTGGGTTGTGAACACTACATAATTTTGTGTTATCCATTGATCTCCATGTTTTATCAAAAGCATAAAAGGCCTTCTGAACAATAAAGGAGGAGGCCAGGAGCCAGGGGCCAGTTTCTCGGACCAGCTTCTCGAACTAGTCTCTCAGCCTCGTTTCTTGGGACTCTGGCTCCCCCCGTGTCTTTCTCTCTCTTTCTTCTTCTCTACCTTTCCTTCTCTCTGCTCTTTACTTTAACTTCAGGCTGAATCTCCACCTGGAGTGCGGAGGCTCGCCAGGTCTACTTACTTGCCCTGGCTGTTAAGACCCGCACGAAAGGGAGCTTAAGGCGAGGCACCCTTAGATATTCAAGCGGGCGCCGGTGGCCCAACGTAGGTGGTGCAAATTCCTTGTCTGGAATTTTATTGGCCGTCCGCGTAAACCAAGTTATTCAGCCCTCTTCCTCCAATTAGTCTTCTTACTACACTATAGTTTTCTAATCTAATCTTGCATTAATAAATAAACAAGTCTTTATACACCAACGCCGTCCACCCTTCGAATTCCCTGGATCCACCGGGGCTGGACCCCGGCATAAGACCTTGTGTGGAGGCGGTGCCGGAAACTGAGGATTCCTCTCCAGTGCTGACATGGATCTTGGGGTACTTCTGGAGTCTCCCCAGGGGAGTCAGTCCTCGTCTCGAGTGGGGGCATGCACATACGCTTTCCTCCGGAACTGTAGCAGCACTGTCATGCTTCCCTTCGCGTGGATCAAGGGATGTGTGGCTTTCCCTCGAGGCTTTCCCACCAGGCTTTCCCACGAGGCTTTCCCACAGGGCTGTCCCACGTGCCACCGTGGTGTGAGTCCATCCTCGGCTTGAAAGTCGAGGCAGTGCAGGGAAAACAGGTTTCCCTGGAATGGACTGAGACATCTTGCGGACTCTGGGAATGGTGGCAAGACCCTGGAGTTCCTCTCGCCTTTCCTGTGGAGAGCGCCTCCTCTTGAGATGCGACGGGAACGTCGGGAATTCTTTCCCGACCACGCAGGGAAAGGATCCCTCCTCTCGAGCTAGGAGGCGGAAATGGGGCTGCTCTGGATGTGGGCGGGACTCTCGTGCTTCCTCTCGAGTGGAGACGGGTATGTCGGGGAACTTCTTGAGTTGCAGCAAGCTTGTGAAGGACCCTTTGGAAGTTCCAGAGGTTAGGTGTGATTAGCCTCGAGACGCCTCAGGGAAATGGGCCTCATCTCGCCTGGAGGGGAGAACCTCCTGGATTTTCTCGAGTTGCGGCAGGTGCTCTCGACTTACGACGGGGACGTCTGGTACGCGCTCTGGTGGCCTCACGAAAGGCCAGTCCCCATGCGAGTTGCTCGGAGGCCTCTTGGAATTCCTCTCCCGTCGATGCCGGGGCCTAAGATCTTTTGTGGAGTCTGTGCCAAAACCTGAGGATTCCTCTCCATTGCTGACATGGATCTTGGGGTACTTCTGGAGTGTACTCAGGGGAGTCAGTCCTCCTCTAAGTGGGGGCATGCACATGCGCTTTCCTCCCGAGCTGTAGCAGCAGTGTCACCCTTCCCTTCGCGTGGATCAAGGGATCTGTGGCTTTCCCTCAAGGCTTTCCCACGAGGCTTGCCCACAGGACTGTCCCACGTGTCACCGTGGTGTGAGTCGATCCTAGGCTTGAAATTCCATTCAGTGCAGGGAAAATAGTTTTCCCTGGAATGGACTGAGACATCTGGGGGACTCTGGGAATGGTGGCACGACCCTGGAGTTCCTCTCGCCTTTCCTGTGGAGAGCACCTCCTCTTGAGATGCGACGGGAACGCCGGGAATTCTTTCCCGACCATGCAGGGAAGGGATTCCTGCTCTCGAGCAATGAGGCGGAAACGAAGCTCCTCTTGATGTGGGCGGGACTCTCGTGCTTCCTCTCGAGAGGAGACGGGTATGTCGGGGAACTTCTTGAGTTGCAGCAAGGATTTGAAGGACCCTTTGTAAGTTACAGAGGTTAGGTGTGATTAGCCTGGAGACGCCTCAGTAGAAATGGGCCTCATCTCGCCTGGAGGGGAGATCCTCCTGGATTTTCTCGAGTTAGGGCAGGTGCTCTCGACTTACGACGGGGATCTCAGGGACCCGCTCTGGGGACCTCAGGAAATGCCAGTCCCCTTTCGAGTTGCTCGGGGCCTCTCGGGATTCCTCTCCCGTCGATGCCGGGGCCTAAGACCTTGTGTGGAGTCGGTGCCAGAACCTGAGGTTTCCTCTCCAGTGCTGACATGGATCTTGGGGTACTTCTGGAGTCTCCCCAGGGGAGTCAGTCCTCGTCTCGATTGGGGGCATGCACCTGCGCTCTCTTCCCGAGCTGTAGCAGCAGTGTCATGCTCCCGTCGCGTGGATCAAGGGATCAGTGGCTTTCCCTCGAGGCTTCCTCACGAGGCTTTCCCACGAGGCTTTCCCACGAGGCTTTCCCACAGGGCTGTCCCACGTGCCACCGTGGTGTGAGTCGATCCTCTTCTTGAAAGTCGAGGCAGTGCAGGGAAAACAGGTTTCCCTGGAATGGACTAAGACATCTGTGGGACTCTGGGAATGGTGGCACGACCCTGGAGTTCCTCTCGCCTTTCCTGTGGAGAGCGCCCCCTCTTGAGATGCGACGGGAACGCCGGGAATTCTTTCCCGACCACGCAGGGAAAGGATCCCTCCTCTCGAGCTAGGAGTCGGAAACGGGGCCTCCTCTGGATGTGGCGGGACTCTCGTGCTTCCTCTCGAGTGGAATCGGGTATGTCGGGGAACTTTTGAGTTGCAGAAAGGGTGTGAAGGACCCTTTGGAACTTCCAGAGGTTAGGTGTGATTAGCCTCGAGACGTCTCAGCAGAAATGGGAATCATCTCGCCTGGAAGGGAGAACCTCCTGGATTTTCTCGAGTTGCGGCAGGCGCTCTCGACTTACGACGGGGTCCTCAGGGACCCGCTCTGGTGGCCTCAGGAAAGGCCAGTCCCCATGCGAGTTGCTCGGGGCCTCTCGGGATTCCTCTCCGTCGATGCCGGGGCCTAAGACCATGTGTGAAGTCGGTGCCGGAACCTGAGGATTCCTCTCCAGTGCTGACATGGATTTTGGGGTACTTCTGGAGTTTCCCGCGGGGAGTCCGTCCAAGTCTCTAGTGGGGGCATGCACGTGCCGCTTTCCTCCCGAGCTGTAGTAGCAGTGTCGCTCTTCATTTCGCGTGGATCAAGGGATCTGTGGCTTTCCCTTGAGGCTTTCCCACGAGGCTTTCCCACGAATCTTTCCCACAGGGCTCTCCCACGTGCCATCGTGTTGTGAGTCGATCCTCGGATTGAAAGTCGAGGCAGTGCAGGGAAAACAGGTTTCCCTGGAATAGACTGAGTCATCTGGGGGACTCTGGGAATGGTGGCACGACCCTGGAGTTCCTCTCGCCTTTCCTGTGGAGAGCGCCTCCTCTTGAGATGCGACGGGAATGCGGTGAATTCTTTCCCCACCGCAGGGAAAGGATCCCTCCTCTCGAGCTAAGAGGCGGAAACGGGGCTCCTCTGGATGTGGGTGGGACTCTCGTGCTTCCTGTCGAGTGGAGAGGAGGATGTCGGGGAACTTCTTCAGTTGCAGCAAATGTGCCAAGGACCCTTGGGAAGTTCCAGAAGTTAGGTGTGATTAGCCTGTAGACGCCTCAGCGGAAATGGGCCTCATCTCGGCTGGGGGGAAGAACCTCCTGGATATTCTCGAGTTGCGGCAGGTGCTCTCGACTTACGAAGGGGACCTCAGGGACCCGCTCTGGTGGCCTCAGGAAAGGCCAGTCCCCATGCGAGTTGCTCGGGGGCCTCTCGGGATTCCTCTCCCTTCGATGACGGGGATTAAAGCCTTGTGCGGAGTCGCTGCCGGAACCTGAGGATTCCTCACCAGTGCTGACATGAATCTTAGGGAACTTCTGGATTCTCCCCAGGGGAGTCAGTTTTCGTCTCGAGTGGGGTCATGCACGTGCGCTTTCCTCCCGAGCTGTAGCAGCAGTGTCACGCTTCATTTCCGTGGATCAAGGATCTGTGACTTTCCCTCGAGACTTTCCCACGAGGCTTTCCCACGAATCTTTCCCACAGGGCTCTCCCACGTGCCACCGTGGTGTGAGTCGATCCTCGGATTGAAAGTCGAGGCCAGTGCAGGGAAAAACAGGTTTCCCTGGAATGAACTGAGACATCTGGGGGACTCTGGAATGGTGGCACGACCCTGGAGTTCCTCTCGCCTTTCCTGTGGAGAGCGCCTCCTCTTGAGATGCGACAGGAACGCCGGGAATTCTTTCCCGACCACGCAGGGAAAGGATCCCTCCTCTCGAGCTAGGAGGCGGAAACGGGGCTCCTCTGGATGTGGGCGGGACTCTCGTGCTTCCTCTCGAGTGGAGACGGGTATGTCGGGGAACTTCTTGAGTTGCAGCAAGGGTGTGAAGGACCCTTTGCAAGTTCCAGAGGTTAGGTTTGAATAGCATCGAGACGCCTCAGCCGGAAATGGGCCTCATCTCGCCTGGAGGGGAGAACCTCCTGGATTTTCTCGAGTTGCGGCAGGTGCTCTCGACTTACGACGGGGACCTCAGGGACCCGCTCTGGTGGCCTCAGGAAAGGTCAGTCCCCATGCGAGTTGCTCGGGGGCCTCTCGGGATTCTTCTCCCGTCGATACCGGGGCCTAAGATCTTGTGTGGAGCCGGTGCTGGAATCTTAGGATTCCTCTCCCAGTGCTGACATGGATCTTGGGGTACTTCTGGAGTCGTCCCAGTGGAGTCAGTCCTCGTCTCGAGTGGGGGCATGCACGTGCGCTTTCCTCCCGAGCTGTAGCAGCAGTGTCACGCTTCCCTTGGCATGGATCAAGGGATCTGTGGCTTTCCCTCGAGGCTTTCCCTCGAGGCTTTCCCACGAGGCTCTCCCACGAGGCTTTCCCACACGGCTGTCCCTCTTGCCACCGTGGTGTGAGTCGATCCTCGGCTTGAAAGTCGAGGCAGTGCAGGGAAAACAGGTTTCCCTGGAATGGACTGAGACATTTGGGGGACTCTGGGAATGGTGGCACCACCCTGGAGTTCCTCTCGCTCTTCCTCTGGAGAGCGCCTGCTCTTGAGATGCCGAAAGGAACGCCGGGGAATTCTTTCCCGAACACGCAGGGAAAGGATCCCTCCTCTCGAGCTAGGAAGCGGAACCGGGGCTCCTCTGGATGTGGGCGGGACTCTCGTGCTTCCTCTCGAGTGGAGACGGGTAATTCAGGGAACTTCTTGAGTTGCAGCAAGGGTGTGAAGGACCCTTTTGAAGTTCCAGAGTTTAGGTGTGATTAGCCTCTAGACTCCTCAGCGGAAATGGGCCTCATCTCTCCTGGAGGGGGAGAATCTTCTGGATTTTTCTCGAGTTGCGGCAGGTGGCTCTCGACTTACGACGGGGACCTCAGAGCCCCGCTCTGGTGGCTTCAGGAAAGGCCAGTCCCCATGCGAGTTGCTCGGAGGCCTCTCGGGATTCCTCTCCCGTCGATGCCGGGGCCTAAGGCCCTTGTGTGGAGTCGGTGCCGGAACCTGAGGATTCCTCTCCAGTGCTGACATGGATCATGGGGTACTTCTGGAGTCTCCCGCGGGGAGTCCGTCCTCGACTCGAGTGGGGGCATACACGTGCGCTTTCCCGCCCGAGCTGTAGCAGCAGTGTCACGCTTCATTTTCGGCGTGGATCAAGGGATCTGTTGCTTTCCCTCGAGGCTTTCCACGAGGCTTTCCCACGAATCTTTCCCACAGGGGCTCTCCACGTGCCACCATGGTGTGAGTCGATCCTCGGATTGAAAGTCGAAGGCAGTGCAGGGAAAACAGGTTTCCCTGGAATGGACTTAGACATCTGGGGGACTCTGGGAATGGTGGCACGACCCTGGAGTTCCTCTCGCCTTTCCTGTGGAGAGCGCCTCCTCTTCAGATGCAACGGGAACGTTTGGAATTCTTTCCCGACCTCGCAGGGAAAGGATCCCTCCTCTCGAGTTAGGAGGTGGAAACGGGGCTCCTCTGGATGTGGGCGGGACTCTCGTGCTTCCTCTCGAGTGGAGACGGGTATGTCGGGGAACTTCTGAGCTGCAGCAAGGGTGTGAAGGACCCTTTGGAAGTTCCAGAGGTTAGGTGTGATTAGCCTCGAGACGCCTCAGCGGAATGGCCTCATCTCGCCTGGAGGGGAGAACCTCCTGGATTTTCTCGAGTTGCGGCAGGTGCTCTCGACTTACGACGGGGACCTCAGGGACCCGCTCTGGTGGCCTCAGGAAAGCCAGTCTGCATGCGAGTTGCTCGGGGCCTCTCGGGATTCCTCTCCCTTCGATGCCGGGCCTAAGACTGCGGGAGCCAGTGTGAGGAAGCCGCCCGTGACAAGTTTATGAGGAAGGAAACTGACATACGCAAGGCGTGCTCAGACTTCAGGGATCCCCCTGGAAATTTTTAAGCTCGTACCCCAACATAAATCTGCCGTTTTTGTGCTCTGCTTTTTCACTCTTCTGACCTTTCTGGAAAAAGTCAATTCAGGCCGTTAGTCTTCTGCATTTGAAAGAGTGTTTCAATCCAAAAACCCTCTGGTTTCTTTCTAGCCTGCCTGTAGGACTCGTACAGCTGCGCTTGTGATTGTTTGAGGCCTCCTGACCGCAGGAGGCACAGGAAGCTTAAAACATCCTAGGAATGCAGGAGCTTCGAGGAGTCAGAATCTTTAGAATTAGACTGATTAAAAGTTTCATTTTTTGGGTCAATGCTGCTGCCAAATTTTCATATCCTTTATTTTTAGATATAGTTGGTATATAGAAAAACAAGTAGTAGACCTGGTATTAGCAACATTAGATCTTTGAGTTAAGTACCTTCTTTGTTATAACCCACTGCACCTTTGTTCTATAGAGATGTAACTTTAATGCTTTAAGGAGATGCAGATTAAAGAAAAACACTTCAGGGGAAACAAAATTAACATTCATTAAGGAAGAGAGCCAAAAAGTGTTAACAAGCCTCTTGGCAGAAGATAATGTAAATCACCTGAGACCTTTTGTATACAAAATGATATACAGAAAGAATCT
>NW_017217915.1:0-12222 GCF_001704415.2 Capra hircus | reverse complement strand
GAGTCGGGCCGCGAAGCTGAGGATTCCTCTCCAGTGCTGACATGGATTTGTGGTACTTCTCGAGTCTCCACAAGGGAGTCAGGCCTCGTCTCGAGTGGGGCATGAGCGTGCCCTTTCCTCCATGCTGTAGCAGCAGTGTTCACGCTTTCCCCATGCCTGGACCAAGGGATCTGTGGCTTTCCCTCGAGTCTTTCCCACTAGGCTTTCCCACAGGGCTGTCCCACATGTGACGGTGGTGTGAGTCGATCCTCGGCATGAAGGCCAAGGCAGTGCAGGGAAAACAGGTTCCTGTGGAATGGACTGAGACATCTGGGTGAGTCTCGGAATGGTGGCACGACCCTGCAGTTCCTCTCCCCTTTCCTTTGGAGAGCGCCTCCTCTTGAGATGCGATGGGAATGCCGGGAATTCTTTCCCGACCAATCAGGGAAAGGATCGCTCATCTCGAGCTACGAGCCAGAAACGGACCTCCTCTGGATGTGGCCGGGACACTCGTGCTTCCTCTTGAGTGGAGACGGATATGTCGGGGAACTTCTTGAGTTGCAGCATGACTGTGAAAGACTCTTTGGAAGTTCCAGAGGTCACGTGTGATTAGCCTCGAGACACCTCAGGGGAAACGGGCCTCATCTCGCCTGGAGGGGAGAACCGCCTGGATTTTACCGAGTTGCGGCAGGTGCACTCGACTTACGACGGGGACCTCAGGGACCCGCTCTGGTGACCTCAGGAAAGGCCAGTCCCCATGCGAGTTGCTAGAGGGCCTGTCGCTATTCCACTCCCGTCGATGCCAGGGCCTAAGACCTTGTGTGGAGTCGGGGCCGGAATCTGAGGATTCCTCTCCAAGGCTGACATGCATGTTGGGGTACTTCTGGAGATTCCCAAGGGGAGTCCAGTCCTCGTCTCGAGTGGGGGCATGCACGTTCGCTTTCCTCCCGTGCTGTAGCAGCAGTCTCACGCTTCCCTTCGCGTGGATCAAGGGATCTGTGGCTTTCCCTCAAGGCTTTCCCACGAGGCTTTCCCACAGGGCCCTCCCACGTGCCACCGTTGTGTGAGTCGATCCTCGGCGTGAAATTCGAAGCAGTGCAGGGAAAACAGGATCCTCTGGAATGGACTGAGATATCTGGGGGACTCTTGGAATGGTGGCACGACCCATGAGTTCTTCTCGCCTTTCCTGTGCAGTGGGCCTCCTCTTGGAGAAGCGTCGGAAACGTCGGGAATTCTATCCCGAGGAAGCAGGGAAGGATCCCTCATCTTTAGCTTGGAGGCGGAAACGGAGCTCCTCTGGATGTGGCCGGGACCTTCGTGCTTCCTCTGGAGTGGAGACGGGTGTGTCGGGGAACTTCTTGAGTGCAGCTAAGGTGTGAAGGAACCTTTGGAAGTTCCAGAGGTTAGGTGTGATTAGCCTCGAGACGCCTCAGCGGAAATGGGCCTCGTCTCGCCTGGAGGGAGAACCTCCTGGATTTTCTCGAGTGTGGCAGGTGCTCTAGAATTACGACGGGGACCTCAGGGACCCTCTCCGGTGTCCTGAGGAAAGGCCAGTCTCCATGCGAGTTGTTCGATGGCCTCTCGGGATTCCTCTCCCGTTAAAGCCGGGGTCCGAGACCTTGTACGGAGTCGGTGCCGGAACCTGAGGATTCCTCTCCAGTGCTGACATGGATCTTGGGGTACTACTGGAGTCTCCCGAGGGGAGTCAGTCCTCGTCTCGAGTGGGGGCATGCACGTGCGCTTTCCTCCCGAGCTGTAGCAGCAGTGTCACGCTTCCCTTCGCGTGAATCAAGGGATCAGTGGCTTTCCCTCGAGGCTTTCCCCACGAGGCTTTCCCACAGGGCTGTCCCACGTACCACCATGGTGTGAGTTGATCCTCGGCTTGAAAGTCGAGGCAGTGCAGGGAAAACAGGATTTCCTGGAATTGACTGAGACATCTGGGGGACTCTGGGAATGGTGGCATGACAGGGAGTTCCTCTCGCCTTTCCTGTGGAGAGTGACTCCCGAGAATTCTTTCGCTATCACGCTGGGAAAGGATCCCTCCTCTCGAGCTATGAGACGGAAACGGGGCTCCTCTGGATGTGGGCGGGACTCCCGTGCCTCCTTTCGAGTGGAGACGGGTATGTGGGGGAACTTCTTGAGTTGCAGTAAGGGTGTGAAGGACCCTTTGGAAATTCCAGAGCTTAGGTGTGATTAGCCTCGAGACGCCCCAGCGGAAATGGGCCATCTCTCCTGGGAGTGACAACCACCTGGATTTTCTCAACTTGCGGCAGGTGCTCTCGACCTATGACGGGGACCTCAGGGAACCGCTCTGTTGGCCTGAGGAAATGCCAGTCCCCATGCGAGTTGCACGTTGGCCTCTCAGGATTCCTCTCCCGTCGATGCCGGGGCCTAAGACCTTGTTTGGAGTCGGTGCCAGAACCAGAGGATTCCTCTCCAGTGCTGACATGGATCTTGGGGTACTTCTGGAGTCTCCCCAGGGGAGTCAGTCCTCGTCTCGAGTGGGGGCATGCACGTGTGCTTTCCTCCCGAGCTGTAGCAGCAGTGTCATGCTTCCCTTCGCCTGGATCAAGGGATCTATGGCTTACCCTCGAGGCTTTCCCACGAGACTTTCCCACGAGGCTTTCCCACAGGGCTGTCCACGTGCCACCGTGGTGAAAGTCGACCCTGGGCTTGAAAGTCGAGGCAGTGCAGGGAAAACAGTTTTCCCTGGAATGGACTGAGACATCTGGGGGACTCTGGGAATGGTGTCACGACCCTGGACTTCCTCTCGCCTTTCCTGTGGAGAGCACCTCCTCTTGAGATGCAACGGGAACGCCGGAAATTCTTTCCCCACCACGCAGGGAAAGGATCCCTCCTCTCGAGCTAGGAGGCGGAAACGGGGCTCCTCTGGATGTGGGCGGGACTCTCGTACTTCCTCTCGAGTGTCGACGGGTATGTCGGGGAACTGCTTGAGTTGCAGCAAGGGTGTGAAGGACGCTTTGCAAGTTCCAGAGGTTAGGTGTGATTAGCGTCGAGATGCCTCAGTGGAAATGGGCCTCATCTCGCCTGGAGGGGAGAACCTCCTGAATTTTCTCGAGTTGTGGCAGGTGCTCTCGACTTACGACAGGGACCTCAGGGACCCGCTCTGGTGGCCTCAGGAAAGGCCAGTCCCCATGCAAGTTGCTCGGGGGCCTCTCGGGATTCCTCTCCCGTCGATGCCGGGGCCTAAGACTTTGTGTGGAGTCGGTTCCGGAACCTGAGGATTCCTGACAGTGCTGACATGGATCTTGGGGTGTTTCTGGAGTCTCCCCAGGGGAGTCAGTCCTCGTCTCGAGTGGGGGCATGCACGTGCGCTTTCCTCCCGAGCTTTAGCAGCAGTGTCACGCTTCTTGGCGATTGGATCATGGTATCAGTGGCTTTCCCTGAAGGCTTTCCCTCGAGGCTTTTCCACAAGGCTTTCCCACAGGGCTGTCCCACGTGCCACCGTGGTGTGAGTCGATCCTCGGCTTGAAAGTCGAGGAGGTGCAGGGAAAACAAGTTTCCCTGGAATGGACTGAGACATCTGAGGGAATCTGGGAATGGGGGCACGACCCTGGAGTTCCTCTCGCCTTTTCTGTGGAGAGCGCCTACTCTTGAGATGCGACGGGAATGCCGGAAATTCTTTCCCGACCACGCAGGGAAAGGATCCCTTCTTTCGAGCTATGAGGTGGAAACGGGGCTCCTCCTCATGTGGGAGGGACTCTCGTGCTTCTTCTCGAGTGGAGACGGGTATGTTGGGGAACTTCTTGAGTTGCAGCAAGGGTGTGAAGGACCCTTTGGCAGTTCTAGAGGTTAGGTGTGATTAGCCCCGAGATGCCTCAATGGAAATGGGCCTCATCTCGCCTGGAGGGGAGAAACTCCTGGATATTCTCGAGCTGCGGCAGGTGCTCTCGACTTATGATGGGGACCTCAGGGACCCGCTCTGGTGGCCTCAGGAAAGGCCACTCCCCATGCGAGTTCCTCGGGGCCCTCTCCGGATTCCTCTCCCGTCGATGCCGGGGCCTCAGACCTTACGTAGAGTCGGTGCTGTAACCTGAGTATTCCTCTCCAGTGCTGACATGGATCTTGGTGTACTGCTGGAGTCTCCCCAGGGGAGTCAGTCCTCGTCTCGGTTGAGGGCATGCACATGCGCTTTCCTCCCCAGCTGTAGCAGCAGTGTCGCGCTTCCCTTCGCGTGGATCAAGGGATCTGTGGCTTTCCCTCGAGGCTTTCCCACGAGGCTTTCCCACGAGGCTTTGCCACAGGGCTGTCCCACGTGCCACAGTGGTGTGAGTCGATCCTCGGCTTGAAAGTCGAGTCAGTGCGGGGAAACAGGTTTCCCTGGAATGGACTGAGACATCTGGGGGCTCGGAGAATGGTGGCATGTCCGTGGAGTTCCGCTCGCCTTTCCTGTGGAGAGTGCCTCCTCTTGAGATGCGACGGGAACGCCGGGAATTCTTTCCCGACCTCGAAGGGAAAGGATCCCTCCTCTCGAGCTATGAGGCGGAAACGGGGCTCCTCTGGATGTGGGCGGAACTATCGTGCTTCCTCTTGAGTGGAGACGGGTATGTCGGGGAACTTCTTGATTTGCAGCAAGGGTGTGAAGGACCCGTTGGAAGTTCCAGAGTTTAAGTGTGCTTAGCCTTGAGATGTGTCAGCGGAAATAGGCTTCATTTTGCCTGGAGGGGAGAACATCCTTGATTTTCTCCAGTTGCGGCAGGTGCTCTCGAGTTACGACGGGGACCGCAGGGACCCGCTCTGGTGGCCTCAGGAAAGGCCAGTCAAGATCCAAGACAGCACTGGAGAGGGTAAGACATCACGAGAGGCTCCCAAGCAACTCGCATGGGGACTGGCCTTTCCTGAGGGCCACCAAAGCGGGTCCCTGAGGTCCCTGTCGTAAGTCGAGAGCACCTGGCCGCAACTCGAGAAAATCCTGGAGGTTCTCCCCTCCAGGCGAGATGAGGCCCATTTCTGCTGATGCGTCTCGAGGCTAATCACATCTAACAACTGGAATTTCCAAAGGGTCCTTCACACCCTTGCTGCAACTCAATAAGTTCCCCGACATACCCGTCTCCACTCGAGGGGAATCACGAGAGTCCCGCCCACATCCAGAGGAGCTCCGTTTCCGCCTCCTAGCTCGAGATGAGGGATCCTTTCCTTGTGTGGTCGGAAAAGAATTCCCGGCGTTCCTGTGGCATCTCAAGAGGAGGCGCTCTCCACAGGAAAGGCGAGAGGAACTCCAGGGTCGTGCCACCATTCCCAGAGTCCACCAGATGTCTCAGTCCATTCCAGGGAAAGCTGTTTTCCCTGCACTGCCTCGACTTTCAAGCCGAGGATCGACTCACACCACGGTGGCACGTGGGACAGCCCTGTGGGAAAGCCTCGTGGGAAATCCTCGTGGGAAAGCCTCGAGGGAAAGCCACAGATCCCTTGATCCACGCGAAGGGAAGCGTGACACTGCTGCTAAAGCTGGGAGGAAAGCACACGTGCATGCCCCCACACGAGAGGAGGACTTACTACCCTGGGGAGACTCCAGAAGTACCCCAAGATCCATATCAGCACTGGAGAGGAATCCTCAGTATCGGGCACCGTCTCCACACAAGGTCTTAGGTCCCGGCATCGGCGGAGAGGTATCCTGAGAGGCCCCCGAGCAACTCGCAAGGGGCTGGCCTTTACTGAGGCCACCAGAGCGGGTCCCTGAGGTCCCCGTCGTGAGTCGAGAGCACCTGCCGCAACTCGAGAAAATCCAGGAGGTTCTCCCCTCCAGGCGAGATGATGCCCATTTCCTCTGAGGCTTCTCGAGGATAATCACACCTAACCTCTGGAACTTACAAAGGGTCCTTCAAACCCTTGCTGCAATTCAAGAAGTTTCCTGACATACCCGTCTCCACTCGAGAGGAAGCACGAGAGTTCGCGCCACATCCAGAGGAGCCCCGTTTCCGCCTCCTAGCTCGAGAGGAGGGATTCTTTCCCTGCGTGGTGGGGAAAGAATTCCCGCGTTCCCGTCGCTTCTCAAGAGGAGGCGCTCTCCACAGGAAAGGCGAGAGAAACTCCAGAGTCGTGCCACCATTCCCAGAGTCACCCAGATGTCTCAGTCCATTCCAGGGAAACCTGTTTTTCCCTGCACTGTCTCTACTTTCAATCCGAGGATCGACTCACACCACGGTGGTACGTGGGACAGCCCTGTGGGAAAGCCTCGTGGGAAAGCCTCGAGGGAAAGCCACAGATCCCTTGATCCACACGAAGGGAAGCGTGACACTGCTGCTAAAGCTGGGAGGAAAGCACACGTGCATGCCCCCACTCGAGAGGAGGACTGACTCAGCTGGGAGACTCCAGAAGTACCCCAAGATCCATGTCAGCACTGGAGAGGAATCCTCAGTTTCGGGCACCGTCTCCACACAAGGTCTTAGGTCCCGGCATCGACGGGAGAGGTATCCTGAGAGGCCCCGAGCAACTCGCAAGGGGACTGGCCTTTCCTGATGCCACCAGAGCCGGTCCCTGAGGTCCCCATCTAAAGTGGAGCGCACCTGCTGCAACTCGAGAAAATCCAGGAGGTTCTCCCCTCCAGGCGAGATTAGGCCCATTTCCACTGAGGCGTCTCCAGGCTAATCACACCTAAACTCTGGAACTTCCAAAGGGTCCTTCACACCCTTGCTGCAACTCAAGAAGTTCCCCGACATACCCGTCTGCACTCGAGAGGAAGCACGAGAGTCCCGCCCACATTCAGAGGAGTCCCGTTTCCGCCTCCTACCTCGAGAGGAGGGATCCTTTCTCTGCGTGTTCAGGGAAAGAATTCCCGGCATTTCCCTTTGCTTCTCAAGAGCAGGCGATCTCCACAGGAAAGGCGAGAGGAACACCAGGGTCGTGCCACCATTCCCAGAGTCCCCCAGATGTCTCAATCCATTCCAGGGAAAACTTTTTTCCCTGCACTGCCTCGACTTTCAAGCCGAGGATCGATCACACCACGGTAGCATGTGGGACAGCCCTGTGGGAAATCCTCGTGGGAAAGCCTCGTGGGAAAGCCTCGAGGAAAGCCTGTAGGGAAAGACACAGATCCCTTGATCCACGCGAAGGGAAGCGTGACCCTGCTGCTACAGCTCGGGAAGAAAGCACACGTGCATGCCCCCACTCGAGACGAGGACAAACTCCACTGGGGAGACTCCAGAAGTACCCCAAGATCCATGTCAGCACTGGAGAGGAATCCTCAATTCCAGCACCGACTCCACACAAGGTCTTAGGCCACGGAATCGACGGGAGAGGTATCCCGAGAAGCCCCCGAGCAACTCGCATGGGGACTGGCCTTTCCTGAGGCCACCAGAGCGGGTCCCTGTGGTCCCCGTCGTAAGTCGAGAGCACCTGCTGCAACACGAGAAAATCCAGGAGGTTCTCCCCTCCAGGCGAGATAGAGGCCCATTTCAGCTGAGGCGAATCCGAGGCTAATCACATTTAACATCTGGAACTTCCAAAGAGTCCTTCACACCCTTCTTGCAACTTAAGAAGGTCCCCGGACATACCCGTCTCCACTCAAGAGGAAGCACGAGAGTCCCGCCTACATCCAGAGGAGCCCCGTTTCCGCCTCCTAACTCGAGAGGAGTGATCCTTTCCCTGCGTGGTTGGGAAAGAATTCCCGGCGTTCCCATCGCATCTCAAAGGAGGCGCTCTCCACAGGAATGCCGAGAAGAACTCCAGGGTCGTCCCACCACTCCCAGAGTCCCCCAGATGTCTCCGTCCATTCCAGGGAAACCTGATTTCCCTTCACTGCATCCACTTTCAAGCCGAGGATCGGACTCACACCACGGTGGCACGTGGGACAGCCCTGTCGGGAAAGCCTCGTGTGAAAGCCTCGTGGAAAGCCTCGTGAAATCCTCGTGGGAAAGCCTCGTGGGAAAGCCTCGTGGGAAAGCCTCGAGGTAAAGCCACAGATCCCTTGATCCACACGAAGGGTAAGCACGACACTGCTGCTACAGCTCGGGAGGAAAGCCACGTGCATGCCCCCACTCGAGACGAGGACTGACTCCCTGGGGAGATTCCGGAAGTACCCCAAGATCGATGTCAGCACTGGAGAGAAATCCTCAGGTTCCGGCACTGACTCCACACAATGTCTTAGGCCCCGGCATCGAAGGGAGAGGAATCCTGAGAGGCCCCGAGCAACTGGCATGTGAACTGGCCTTTACTGAGGCCACCAGAGCGGGTCCCTGATGTCCCCGTCGTAAGTCGAGAGCACCTGCCGCAACTCGAGAAAATCCAGGAGATTCTCCCCTCCAGGCGAGATGAGGCCCATTTCCGCTGAGGCGTCTCGAGACTAATCACATCTAATTTCTGGAATTCCAAAGGTCCTTCACACCCTTGCTGCAACTCAAGAAAGTTCCCCGACATAACCCGTCTCCACTCGAGAGGAAGCACGAGAGTCACGCCCACATCCAGAGGAGCCCCGTTTCCGTCTCTTAGCTGGAGAGGAGGGATCCTTTCCCTGGGTGGTCGGGAAAGAATTCCCGGCGTTTCCCGTCGCATCTCAAGAGGAGGCGCTCTCCACAGGAAAGGCGAGAGGAACTCCAGGGTCGTGCCACCATTCCCAGAGTCCCCCAGATGTGTCAGTCCATTCCAGGGAAACCTGTTTTTCAAGCGAGGATCCACTCACACCACCTGGTGGCACGTGTGATAGCCCTTGTGGGAAAGCCTCGTGGGAAAAGCCTCGTGGGAAAGCCTCGAGGGAAAGCCACAGATCCCTTGATCCACGCAAAGGGAAGCGGGAAACTGCTGCTACAGCTCGGAAGGAAAGCGCACGTGCATGCCCCCTCGAGACGAGGTCTGACTCAACTGGGGAGACTCCAGAAGAACCCCAAGATCCATGTCAGCACTGGAGAGGAATCCTGAGGTTCCGCCACCGACTCCACACAAGGTCTTAGGCCCCCGGCATCGACGGGAGAGGAATCCCGGAGAGGCCCCCGAGCAACTCGCATGGGGACTGGCCTTTCCTGAGGCCACCAGAGCGGGTCCCTGAGGTCCCTTCATAAGTCGAGAGCACCTGCCGCAACTCGAGAAAATCCAGGAGGTTCTCCCCTCCAGGCGAGATGAGGCCATTTCCGGAGAGGCGTCTTGAGGCTAATCACATCTAAACTTCTGGAACTTCCAAAGGGTTTTCACACTCCTTGCTGCCAACTCAAGAAGTTCCCCGACATACACGTCTCCACTCGAGAGGAAGCACGAGAGTCCCGCCGACATCCAGAGGAGCCCCGTTTCCGCCTCCTAGCTCGAGAGGAGGGATCCTTTCCCTGCGTGGTCGGGAAATAATTGCCGGGGTTCGCTTCGCATCTCAAGAGGAGGCGATATCCACAGGAAAAGCGAGAAGAACTCCAGGGTCGTGCCACCATTCCAGAGTTCCCCAGATGTCTCAGTCCATTCCAGGGAAACCTGTTTTCCCTGCACTGCCTCGACTTTCAAGCCGAGGATCGACTCACATCCATGGTAGCACGTGGGACAGCCCTGTGGGAAAGCCTCGTGGGAAAGCCTCAAGGGAAAGCCTCGAGGGAAAGACACAGATCCCTTGATCCACGCCACGGGAAGCGCGACACTGCTGCTACAGCTTGGGAGGAAATCGCACGTGCATGCCCCCACTTGAGACGAGGACTGACTCCCCTGGGGAGACTCCAGAAGTACCCCAAGATTCCATGTCAGCACTGGAGAGGAATGCTCAGTTTCCGACACCTACTCCACACAAGATCTTAGGCCCCGGCTTCAACGGGAGAGGAATCCTAAGAGGCCCCCTAGCAACTCGCATGGGGACTGGCCTTTCCTGATGCCACCAGAGCCGGTCCCTGTGGTCCCCATCGTAATTCGGTCCCCTGCCGCAAACTGGAGAAAATCCAGGAGGTTCTCCCCTCCAGGCGAGATGAGGCATATTTCCGCTGAGGCGTCTCGAGGCTAATCACACCTAACCTCTGGAACTTCCAAAGGGTCCTTCACACCCTTGCTGCAACTGAAGAAGTTCCCCGACATACCCGTCTCCACTCGAGAGGAAGCACGAGAGTCTCGCCCACATCCAGAGGAGCCCCGTTTCCGCCTCCTAGCTCGAGAGGAGGGGTCCTTTCCCTGCGTGGTCGGGAAAGAATTCCTGGAGTTTCCGTCGCATCTCAAGAGGAGGCGCTCTCCACAGGAAATGGCAAGAGGAACTTCAGGGTCCTGCCACCATTCTCAGAGTCCCCTGATATCTCAGTCCATTCCAGGGAAACCTGTTTTCCCTGCACTGCCTCGACTTTCAAGCCGAGGATCGACTCACACCACGGTGGAACGTTGGACAGCCCTGTGGGAAAGCCTGGTGTGAAAGCCTCGAGGGAAAGCCACAGATCCTTGATCCACGCGAAGGGAAGCGCGACACTGCTGCTACAGCTCGGGAGGAAAGCGCACGTGCATGCCCCCACTCGAGACGAGGACTGACTCCCCTGGGAGACTCCAGAAGTACCCCAAGATCCATGTCAGCACTGGAGAGGAATCCTCAGGTTCCGGCACTGAATCACACAAGGTTTAGGCCCAGCATCAACGGGAGAGGAATCCCGAGAGGCACCCGAGCAACTCACATGGGGACTGGCCTTTCCTGAGGCCACCAGAGCGGGTCCCTGAGGTCCCCGTCGTAAGTCGAGAGCACCTGCCGCAACTCGAGAAAATCCAGGAGGTTCTCCCTCCAGGCGAGATGAGGCCCATTTCTGCTGAGGCGTCTCGAGGCGAATCACATCTAAACTCTGGAACTTCCAAGGGTCCTTCACACCCTTGCTGCAACTAAAGAAGTTCCCCGACTTACCCGTCTCCACTCGAGTGGAAGCACGAGAGTCCCGCCCACATTCAGAGTAAACCCGTCTCTGCCTCCTAGCTCGAGAGGAGGGATCTTTTCCCTGCGTGGTCGGAAAAAATTCCCGGTGTTCCCGTCGCAACTCAATGGAGGCGCTCTCCACAGGAAAGGCAAGAGGAACTCCAGAGTCGTGCCACCATTCCCAGAGTCCCCCAGATGTAAGTCCATTCCAGGGAAACCTGTTTTCCCTGCACTGCCTCGACTTTCAAGCCGAGGATCGACTCACACCTCGGTGGATGTGGGATAGCCCTGTGGGAGCCTGTGTGAAAGCCTCGTGGGAAAGCCTCGAGGGAAAGCCACAGATCCCTTGATTCACGCGAAGGGAAGCGCGACACTGCTACTACAGCTCGGGAGGAAAGCGCACGTGCATGCCCCCACTCGAGACGAGGACTGACTCCGCTGGGGAGACACCAGAAGTACTCCAAGATCCATGTCAGCACAGGAGAGGAATCCTCAGGTTCCGGCACGGACTCCACACAAGGTCTTAGGCCCCGGCATCGACGGGGAGGATCCCGAGAGGCCCCCGAGCAACTCGCATGGGGACTGGCCTTTCCTGAGGCCACCAGAGCGGGTCCCTGAGGTCCCCGTCATAAGTCGAGAGCACCTGCCGCAACTCGAGAAAACCAGGAAGTTCTCCCCTCCAGGCGAGATGAGGCCATTTCCGCTGCGGCATATCGAGGCTAATCACATTTAACCTCTGGAACTTCCAAGGGGTCCTTCACACCTTGCTGCAACTCAAGAAGTTCCCCGACATACCCGTCTCCACTCGAGAGGAAGCACGAGAGTTCCCCCACATACAGAGGAGCCCCGTTTCCGCCTCCTAGGTCGAGAGGAGCGATCCTTTCCCTGCGTGGTCGGGAAAGAATTCCCGGGTTCCCGTCGCATCTCAAGAGGAGGCGATATCCACAGGAAAGGCGAGAGGAACTCCAGGGTCGTGCCCCATTCCCAGAGTCCCCAGATGTCTCAGTCCATTCCAGGGAAACCTGTTTTCCCTGCACTGCCTCGACTTTCAAGCGAGGATCGACTCACACCTCGGTGGCACGTGGATAGCCCTGTGGGAGAGCCTCGTGGGAAAGCTCGTGGGAAAGCCTCGGGGAAAGCCACAGATCCATTGATCCACGTGAAGGGAAGCGCGACACTGCTGCTACAGCTCGGGAGGAAAGCGCACGTGCATGCCCCCACTCGAGACGAGGTCTGACTCCCCTGGGAGACACCAGAAGTACTCCAAGATCCATGTCAGCACAGGAGAGGAATCCTCAGTTTCCGGCACGGACTCCACACAAGGTCCTAGGCCCCCCGCATCGACGGGGAGGATCCCGAGAGGCCCCGGAGCAACTCGCATGGGGACTGGCCTTTCCTGAGGCTACAGAGCGGGTCCCTGAGGTCGTAAGTCGAGAGCG
>NW_017217914.1:0-12222 GCF_001704415.2 Capra hircus | reverse complement strand
GTGAGTATGCTTTCCCTTGCCGATGGATTATAAATTCCTCCTCAGTTTCCCCTTTGAATTCCCAACAGTACTCTGAATGTGGGATTTTATATCCCCCTACTCACAGTAATATCTATTTTGATCTGATATTCAATAGAAAGAATATGTTTTTCAGACTCTTAACTAAACCTCGGTTTGAATTTCATGTGACTACATGCTGTCTCCTAATTCTCTGAGCCTCAATTTTTCCAAAAGATCAAAACAGTGGAATTAACCAACTTCATATGATTACCAACGAGAATATATGATAACATGTGTGAAAGCAGCTAGCAGAGTGACTGTCAGGAGATGGACTTCAAAAAATGTTTAAGAAAGCTACTTAAGACATGAAAAGAAAACGCAATTCTCCTTTTCCCATTCAAATTTTTAATTAAAACCAAAGAGGTTTCATTTGACCACTAAGTGAATAAAAGAGAGGAGAGAAAGGCTGTTGAGAAAGACTGAAAAATGGAAACACGTCTGACTCCACTGGGGGCTCAGGGCTGACAGCTCAGTCAGCAGGAAAGCACTCAGCCAAGAACTCAGCTGCTTGGTAACCACTAAGGCTCAGTTCCAGCTGAGTCAGGCTCTCAGGCACCCAGGTGACCAGCTGACTGAAAAACATGCAATTTTAATTTACCTACATCTGTGGTGAGGGGTACTGATATTCCGGGCCACAACCCCTTCCCTGAGAGAGCAAATCTCATCTTTTAAAGCCAAAGATAGAGTCAAGATGGCTGGGAGGGTCTGAAAATGTCTAATTAGAAGACTCTAGATCATAATCAAACTCAGTTACTACCCCAATATTTCACAAGAGTGGTTCTCAAGGAGGGGTGATTTTGCCTCCACTTCCACTTCAAGGGATATCTGGCAATTTCTGGAGACGTCTTCGGTTGTCACATCTCAGGGGATGCTACTAGCATCTAAGGCCAAAGATGCTGCTAAACATCCCATAATGCACTGGGAAGCCTCTTGCTCACCTCCAACAAAGAATTATCCAGCCCAATATGTCAGTGGGGCTGAGGTTAGGAAAGCCTGTTCTATAGGAGTAACTGGGTTCATTCTACTTGTTCCTACGTATACTAACGAACAGATCAAGAAAAATAAAATTCCCTCCATAAACAAATTTACATACATGCTCCAAGAAGACAAGAGACAGAAGCTATGTTGAGAATAAGGCTGAGTTGATTACTTCTGTCACAAGATAACTAATGATTCCTATGCTAATTGGTTTTACCCTTTATTATTTGTTTTACTTATTATCTTCATTCCAGTTCAGTACAGTCGGTCAGTTGTGTTTGACTCTTTGCGACCCCGTGAACGCAGCACACCAGGCCTCCCTGTCCATCACCAACTCCCAGAGTTCACCCAAACCCATGTCAATCGAACTGGTGATGCTATCCAACCATCTCATCCTCTGTTGTCCCTTCTCCTCCTGCCTCAATCCTTCCCAGTATCAGGGTTTTCAAATGAGTCAGCTCTTTGCATCAGGTGGCCAAAGTATTGGAGTTTCAGCTTCAGCATCAGTCTTTCCAATGAATATTCACGACTGACTTCCTTTAGAATGGACTGGTTGGATCTCCTTGCACTCCAAGGGACTCTCAAGAGTTTTCTCCAACACCACAGTTCAAAAGCATCAATTCTTCAGCACTCACCTTTCTCTATAATCCAACTCTCACATCCATACATGACCACTGGAAAAACCATAGCCTTGACCAGACAGACCCTTGTTGACAAAGTAATGTCTCTGCTTTTCAATATGCTGTCTAGGTTGGTCATAACTTTTCTTCCAAGGAGTAAGTGTCTTTTAATTTCATGGCTGCAGTCACCATCTGCAGTGATTTTGGAGCCCAGAAAAATAAAGTCAGCCACTATTTCCACTGTTTCCCCATCTATTTGCCATAAAGTGACAGGACCAGATGCCACGATCTTCGTTTTCTGAATGTTGAGCTTTAAGCCAACTTTTTTCGCTCTCCTCTTTCACCTTCATCAAGAGGCTCTTTAGTTCTCTTCACTTTCTGCCATAAGGATGGTGTCATCTGCATATCTGAGGTTACCGATATTTCTCCCGGCAATCTTGATTCCAGCCTGTGCTTCCTCCAGCCCAGCGTTTCTCATGATGTATTCTGCATATAAGTTAAATAAGCAGGGTGACAATGTACAGCCTGATGTACTCCTTTTCCTATTTGGAAGCAGTCTGTTGTTCCATGTCCAGTTCTAACTGTTGCTTCCTGACCTGCATACAGGTTTCTCAAGAGGCAGGTCAGGTGGTCTGGTATTCCTACCTCTTTCAGAATTTTCCACAGTTTATCGTGATCCACACAGTCAAAGGCTTTGGCATAGTCAATAAAGCAGAAATAGATGTTTTTCTGGAACTCTCTTGCTTTTTCCATGATCCAGTGGATGTTGGCAGTTCCATCTCTGGTTCCTCTGCCTTTTCTAAAACCAGCTTGAACATCTGGAAGTTCACGTTCACGGATTGCTGAAGCCTGGCTTGGAGAATTTTGAGCATTACTTTACTAGTGTGTGAGATGAGTGCCATTGTGCGGTAGTTTGAGCATTCTTTTGCACTGCCTTTCTTTGGATTGGAATGAAAACGGACTTGTTCCAGTCCTGTGGCCACTGCTAAGTTTTCCAAAATTTGCTGGCATATTGAGTGCAGCACTTTCACAGCATCATCTTTTAGGATTTGAAACAGCTCAACTGGAATTCCATCACCTCCACTAGCTTTGTTCATAGTGATCCTTCCTAAGGCCCATTTGACTTCACACTCCAGGATGTCTGGTTCTAGATGAGTGATCACAGCATAGTGATTATCTGGGTCGTGAAGATCTTAAAAGCTCAGCAAACTAAGCTCATAATGCTAAAACTGAGATTATGGCTTAAAATGGTATTCCTTCTGAATATATTTTTCTGATGACTGTATCTGAGACATATGCCATATTATAAAGCCCTGAGGAACAGAGGAGGCCCCTTTCCTCCCTTACCACACTGCCACTTGTTCTGAGACACTCCTAACTTCCCCTTCTCATTCCTCCCTCAGCTACCTCGAAAAAATGTTTACTTCATACCTATTGAGAGCTAAGCTCGACTTTGCAGCTGCACATAGCACTGAGCAAGATGCTAAAAACCTCTCC
Source organism: Capra hircus (assembly GCF_001704415.2). Lineage (NCBI taxonomy): Eukaryota > Metazoa > Chordata > Mammalia > Artiodactyla > Bovidae > Capra > Capra hircus. The sequence continues at coordinate 9,067 of NW_017217914.1, read as the reverse complement.
TCTCCTGGAGCTTACATTCAGGGAACAGGGGACACAGACAGCAAATAAATAAATAATGAATAAGTATAATTAACATGGCCATATGTTATATATGAAAATTGTCAAGAGTAAATTCTGGGTTCTCAGCACAAGGAAAAAAATTGTTCCATTTCTTTAATTTTGAATCTGTATGAGATGATGGACATTCATTAAACTTATTGTGATAATCATTTCATGGTGCATGCAAGTCAAATCATTATGCTGTATACCTTAAACTTGTACTGTGCTACATGTCAATTATATCTCAATCAATCTGGAAAAACAGGAAAAGAAAAAGAAAATAACTTGATAAAAAAACAAATAAAAATATTAAAAAATACACAAAATAATTCCAAAGAGTGGTGGGTGCTATAAGGATAAGCAAAATGGACTAACGGTGGATGAGCTGGGAGCGAGGAGTCAGCAAAGTCTCTCCAAAGAGCTAAGGATTTCAGCAGAGACCAAAAAATGATGGAAGGGAATTTCAGGTTACGGGAAGAGCCCTTCCAAAGTCCCTGAGTCAGAATGAGCTTGGGATGCTTGAGGAATAGCAAGGAAGCTGGAGAGGAGTGAGTGGAGAGACAGGCTGTGGAAACGGCAAGGGGCCAGATTACACAGGGCACTGTGGGTCATGGTAAGGAATGTGGATGAGACTCCATGTGGGAACAGAGGCCCCTGGAATGATGCATCTGATTCACGTTTTAGAAGGGTTATTCTGCTGCTGGGTGAAGAACGGACTATAGGGCCCATGCATGGAGGCAGAGACACAAGTCTGAGGCTGCTGCTATATCCCTAGTGAGAGATAAAGGCTTGGACCAAGGTTGTGGTAACAGGTGTCAAGAAGGGATCAGGTTCATTCATCTCCAACACTTGAGAGCTGAAAGAAGCTTTTGAAGTAACTCATTCTAATGTGTTATTTTACAGACGATGGACTGGAAGGCCCAAAGAGGTGACGTGAGTTTCTCATAGACATGCTACATTAGCTAAAGAGGCTTACCAGCAAACCTTGACCTTCAACCTTGATGTCAAATTCAAACCCTGACCTCCCTGGTGTCAGAAAGGAAAGACGCTGAAGAAAAGTAAAAGATACAATAATTTTCAATAATTTTAGATGAAAAATGCAAAGAAAAATGGAGATGAAAGAGAGAATTTAGGGAAAATTAATTTTGAGATAGGAGAAGGTTTCCTAAAAGACAGAAAACTTTAAGCCATAGTGAAAAGTCTTATAGACTTAACCACATAAACACTGGAGAAGGAAATGGCAACCCACTCCAGTATTCTTGCCTGAAAAAATCCCATGGACAGAGGAGCCTGATGGCTACAGTCCATGGGGTCACAAAGAGTCAGACACAACTGAGCAACCAACACTAACTCATGCTGCTGCTGCTGCTAAGTCACTTCAGTCGTGTCTGACTCTGTGCGACCCCATAGACAGCAGCCCACCAGGCTCCCCGTCCCTGGGAGTCTCCAGGCAAGACCAATGGAGTGGGTTGCCATTTCCTTCTCCATTGCATGAAAGTGAAAAGTGAAAGTGAAGTCACTCAGTCGCATCTGACTCTTAGCGACCCCATGGACTGCAGCCCACCAGGCTCCACTGTCCATGGGATTTTCCAGGCAAGAGTACTGGAGTGGGGTGCCATTGCCTTCTCTGAACACTAACTCATAAACATTAAACAACCAAAGGTACAATAAGCAAACCCAGGAAGACAAAAAAGGCAAGATACTTGATTTATTAACAAGAAAAGGATTAACATTGTAAAAGACCCTCACAAATTGATGAAATCACCAACAATTCAATGGAAAAATTGTTAAGGGATCTGAAGAAGTATAAATCCATTAATGTGTGTTTTAAGAGTAGACTAAGAAGAATCTATCAGCATTTAAAATGCACACAACTTTGATATGGAGTAGTCTCCAAGATATACATTAAATTTTTAAAATTCTATAAGCAGAATGGGGTATTTAGTATGTTACTATAATAATTTTTTAGGGAAAGAAAATTGATAATAAAATTGAATATTTTATTTATCTATAAATGCATGTGTATAGAAGAACACAAAAAAAGTGGCAAAATTAGTTCTTCCATGAAAGGGAAATAGAGGGCCAGAGTAGAAGGGAGGTATTACCATTTATAGCCTTTGAATACTACCTACGGGCGGGTCATGGTGGAGAGAGCTGACAGAATGTGGTCCACTGGAGAAGAAGGGAATGGCAAACCACTTCAGTATTCTTGCCTTGAGAACCCCATGAACAGTATGAAAAGGCAAAATGATAGGATACTGAAAGAGGTACTCCCCAGGTCAGTAGGTGCCCAATATGCTACTGGAGATCAGTGGAGAAATAACTCCAGAAAGAATGAAGGGATGGAGCCAAAGCAAAAACAATACCCAGTTGTGGATGTGACTGGTGATAGAAGCAAGGTCTGATGCTGTAAAGAGCAATATTGCATAGGAACCTGGAATGTCAGGTCCATGAATCAAGGCAAATTGGAAGTGGTCAAACAGGAGATGGCAAGAGTGAACGTCGACATTCTAGGAATCAGCGAACTAAAATGGACTGGAATGGGTGAATTTAACTCAGATGACCATTATATCTACTACTGCGGGCAGGAATCCCTCAGAAGAAATGGAGTAGCCATCATGGTCAACAAAAGAGTCCGAAATGCAGTACTTGGATGCAATCTCAAAAATGACAGAATGATCTCTGTTCAGTTTCCAAGGCAAACCATTCAATATCACAGTTATCCAAGTCTATGCCCCAACCAGTAATGCTGAAGAAGCTGAAGTTGAACGGTTCTATGAAGACCTACAAGACCTTTTAGAACTAACACCCAAAAAAGATGTCCTTTTCATTATAGGGGACTGGAATGCAAAAGTAGGAAGTCAAGAAACACCTGGAGTAACAGGCAAATTTGGCCTTGGAATGCGGAATGAAGCAGGGCAAAGACTAATAGAGTTTTGCCAAGAAAATGCACTGGTCATAGCAAACACCCTCTTCCAACAACACAAGAGAAGACTCTACACATGGACATCACCAGATGGTCAACACCGAAATCAGATTGATTATATTCTTTGCAGCCAAAGATGGAGAAGCTCTATACAGTCAACAAAAACAAGACCAGGAGCTGACTGTGGCTCAGATCATGAACTCCTTATTGCCAAATTCAGACTTAAATTGAAGAAAGTAGGGAAAACCGCTAGACCATTCAGGTATGACCTAAATCAAATCCCTTATGATTATACAGTGGAAGTGAGAAATAGATTTAAGGGCCTAGATCTGATAGATAGAGTGCCTGATGAACTATGGAATGAGGTTCGTGACATTGTACAGGAGACAGGGATCAAGACCATCCCCATGGAAAAGAAATGCAAAAAAGCAAAATGGCTGTCTGGGGAGGCCTTACAAATAGCTGTGAAAAGAAGAGAGTGAAAAGCAAAGGAGAAAAGGAAAGATATAAGCATCTGAATGCAGAGTTCCAAAGAATAGCAAGAAGAGATAAGAAAGCCTTCTTCAGCGATCAATGCAAAGAAATAGAGGAAAACAACAGAATGGGAAAGACTAGAGATCTCTTCAAGAAAATTAGAGATACCAAGGGAACATTTCATGCAAAGATGGGCTCGATAAAGGACAGAAATGGTATGGACCTAACAGAAGCAGAAGATATTAAGAAGAGGTGGCAAGAATACACAGAAGAACTGTACAAAAAAGATCTTCATGACCCAGATAATCACGATGGTGTGATCACTCATCTAGAGCCAGACATCCTGGAATGTGAAGTCAAGTGGGCCTTAGAAAGCATCACTACGAACAAAGCTAGTGGAGGTGATGGAATTCCAGTTGAGCTATTTCAAATCCTGAAAGATGATGCTGTGAAAGTGCTGCACTCAATATGCCAGCAAATTTGGAAAACTCAGCAGTGGCCACAGGACTGGAAAAGGTCAGTTTTCATTCCAATCCCAAAGAAAGGCAATGCCAAAGAATGCTCAAACTACCGCACAATTGCACTCATCTCACATGCTAGTAAAGTAATGCTCAAAATTCTCCAAGCCAGGCTTCAGCAATACGTGAACCGTGAACTTCCTGATGTTCAAGCTGGTTTTAGAAAAGGCAGAGGAACCAGAGATCAAATTGCCAACATCTGCTGGATCATGGAAAAAGCAAGAGAGTTCCAGAAAAACATCTATTTCTGCTTTATTGACTATGCCAAAGCCTTTGACTGTGTGGATCACAATAAACTGTGGAAAATTCTGAAAGAGATGGGAATACCAGACCACCTGACCTGCCTCTTGAGAAATCTGTATGCAGGTCAGGAAGCAACAGTTAGAACTGGACATGGAACAACAGACTGGTTCCAAATAGGAAAAGGAGTACGTCAAGGCTGTATATTGTCACCCTGCTTATTTAACTTCTATGCAGAGTACATCATGAGAAACGCTGGACTGGAAGAAACACAAGCTGGAATCAAGATTGCCTGGGAGAAATATCAATAACCTCAGATATGCAGATGACACCACCCTTATGGCAGAAAGTGAAGAGGAACTAAAAAGCCTCTTGATGAAAGTGAAAGAGGAGAGTGAAAAAGTTGGCTTAAAGCTCAACATTCAGAAAACGAAGATCATGGCATCTGGTCCCATCACTTCATGGGAAATAGATGGGGAAACAGTGGAAACAGTGTCAGACTTTATTTTTGGGGGCTCCAAAATCACTGCAGATGGTGACTGCAGCCATGAAATTAAAAGACGCTTACTCCTTGGAAGAAAAGTTATGACCAACCTAGATAGCATATTCAAAAGCAGAGACATTACTTTGCCGACTAAGGTCCGTCTAGTCAAGGCTATGGTTTTTCCATGTGGTCATGTATGGATGTGAGAGTTGGACTGTGAAGAAAGCTGAGTGCCGAAGAATTGATGCTTTTGAACTGTGGTGTTGGAGAAGACTCTTGAGAGTCCCTTGGACTGCAAGGAGATCCAACCAGTCCATTCTGAAGGAGATCAGCCCTGGGATTTCTTTGGAAGGAATGATGCTAAAGCTGAAACTCCAGTACTTTGGCCACCTCATGCGAAGAGTTGACTCATTGGAAAAGACTCTGATGCTGGGAGGGATTGGGGGCAGGAGGAGAAGGGGACGACAGAGGATGAGATGGCTGGATGGCATCACCGAACTCCATGGAGTTCGAGTCTCGAGTGAACTCCATCGGAGTCATGGTGATGCCATCCAGCCATCTCATCCTCTGTCGTCCCCTTCTCCTCCTGCCCCCAATCCCTCCCAGCATCAGAGTCTTTTCCAATGAGTCAACTCTTCGCATGAGGTGGCCAAAGTACTGGAGTTTCAGCTTTAGCATCATTCCTTCCAAAGAAATCCCAGGGCTGATCTCCTTCAGAATGGACTGGTTGGATCTCCTTGCAGTCCAAGGGACTCTCAAGAGTCTTCTCCAACACCACAGTTCAAAAGCATCAATTCTTCGGCACTCAGCCTTCTTCACAGTCCAACTCTCACATCCATACATGACCACTAGGAAAAACCATAGCCTTGACTAGACGGACCTTAGTCGGCAAAGTAATGTCTCTGCTTTTGAATATGCTATCTAGGTTGGTCATAACTTTTCTTCCAAGGAGTAAGCGTCTTTTAATTTCATGGCTGCAGTCACCATCTGCAGTGATTTTGGAGCCCCCAAAAATAAAGTCTGACACTGTTTCCACTGTTTCCCCATCTATTTCCCATGAAGTGATGGGACCAGATGCCATGATCTTCGTTTTCTGAATGTTGAGCTTTAAGCCAACTTTTTCACTCTCCTCTTTCACTTTCATCAAGAGGCTTTTTAGTTCCTCTTCACTTTCTGCCATAAGGGTGGTGTCATCTGCATATCTGAGGTTATTGATATTTCTCCAGGCAATCTTGATTCCAGCTTGTGTTTCTTCCAGTCCAGCGTTTCTCATGATGTACTCTGCATAGAAGTTAAATAAGCAGGGTGACAATATACAGCCTTGACGTACTCCTTTTCCTATTTGGAACCAGTCTGTTGTTCCATGTCCAGTTCTAACTGTTGCTTCCTGACCTGCATACAGATTTCTCAAGAGGCAGGTCAGGTGGTCTGGTATTCCCATCTCTTTCAGAATTTTCCACAGTTTATTGTGATCCACACAGTCAAAGGCTTTGGCATAGTCAATAAAGCAGAAATAGATGTTTTTCTGGAACTCTCTTGCTTTTTCCATGATCCAGCAGATGTTGGCAATTTGATCTCTGGTTCCTCTGCCTTTTCTAAAACCAGCTTGAACATCAGGAAGTTCACGGTTCACGTATTGCTGAAGCCTGGCTTGGAGAATTTTGAGCATTACTTTACTAGCATGTGAGATGAGTGCAATTGTGCGGTAGTTTGAGCATTCTTTGGCATTGCCTTTCTTTGGGATTGGAATGAAAACTGACCTTTTCCAGTCCTGTGGCCACTGCTGAGTTTTCCAAATTTGCTGGCATATTGAGTGCAGCACTTTCACAGCATCATCTTTCAGGATTTGAAATAGCTCAACTGGAATTCCATCACCTCCACTAGCTTTGTTCGTAGTGATGCTTTCTAAGGCCCACTTGACTTCACATTCCAGGATGTCTGGCTCTAGATGAGTGATCACACCATCGTGATTATCTGGGTCGTGAAGATCTTTTTTGTACAGTTCTTCTGTGTATTCTTGCCACCTCTTCTTAATATCTTCTGCTTCTGTTAGGTCCATACCATTTCTGTCCTTTATCGAGCCCATCTTTGCATGAAATGTTCCCTTGGTATCTCTAATTTTCTTGAAGAGATCTCTAGTCTTTCCCATTCTGTTGTTTTCCTCTATTTCTTTGCATTGATCGCTGAAGAAGGCTTTCTTATCTCTTCTTGCTATTCTTTGGAACTCTGCATTCAGATGCTTATATCTTTCCTTTTCTCCTTTGCTTTTCACTCTCTTCTTTTCACAGCTATTTGTAAGGCCTCCCCAGACAGCCATTTTGCTTTTTTGCATTTCTTTTCCATGGGGATGGTCTTGATCCCTGTCTCCTGTACAATGTCACGAACCTCATTCCATAGTTCATCAGGCACTCTATCTATCAGATCTAGGCCCTTAAATCTATTTCTCACTTCCACTGTATAATCATAAGGGATTTGATTTAGGTCATACCTGAATGGTCTAGCGGTTTTCCCTACTTTCTTCAATTTAAGTCTGAATTTGGCAATAAGGAGTTCATGATCTGAGCCACAGTCAGCTCCTGGTCTTGTTTTTGTTGACTGTATAGAGCTTCTCCATCTTTGGCTGCAAAGAATATAATCAATCTGATTTCGGTGTTGACCATCTGGTGATGTCCATGTGTAGAGTCTTCTCTTGTGTTGTTGGAAGAGGGTGTTTGCTATGACCAGTGCATTTTCTTGGCAAAACTCTATTAGTCTTTGCCCTGCTTCATTCCGCATTCCAAGGCCAAATTTGCCTGTTACTCCAGGTGTTTCTTGACTTCCTACTTTTGCATTCCAGTCCCCTATAATGAAAAGGACATCTTTTTTGGGTGTTAGTTCTAAAAGGTCTTGTAGGTCTTCATAGAACCGTTCAACTTCAGCTTCTTCAGCAGTTACTGGTTGGGGCATAGACTTGGATAACTGTGATATTGAATGGTTTGCCTTGGAAACGAACAGAGATCATTCTGTCATTTTTGAGATTGCATCCAAGTACTGCATTTCGGACTCTTTTGTTGACCATGATGGCTACTCCATTTCTTCTGAGGGATTCCTGCCCGCAGTAGTAGATATAATGGTCATCTGAGTTAAATTCACCCATTCCAGTCCATTTTAGTTCGCTGATTCCTAGAATGTCGACGTTCACTCTTGCCATCTCCTGTTTGACCACTTCCAATTTGCCTTGATTCATGGACCTGACATTCCAGGTTCCTATGCAATATTGCTCTTTACAGCATCAGGACCTTGCTTCTATCACCAGTCACATCCACAACTGGGTATTGTTTTTGCTTTGGCTCCATCCCTTCATTCTTTCTGGAGTTATTTCTCCACTGATCTCCAGTAGCATATTGGGCACCTACTGACCTGGGGAGTTCCTCTTTCAGTATCCTATCATTTTGCCTTTCATACTGTTCATGGGGTTCTCAAGGCAAGAATACTGAAGTGGTTTGCCATTCCCTTCTCCAGTGGACCACATTCTGTCAGCTCTCTCCACCATGACCCGCCCGTAGGTAGTATTCAAAGGCTATAAATGGTAATACCTCCCTTCTACTCTGGCCCTCTATTTCCCTTTCATGGAAGAACTAATTTTGCCACTTTTTTTGTGTTCTTCTATACACATGCATTTATAGATAAATAAAATATTCAATTTTATTATCAATTTTCTTTCCCTAAAAAAATTATTATAGTAACATACTAAATACCCCATTCTGCTTATAGAATTTTAAAAATTTAATGTATATCTTGGAGACTACTCCATATCAAAGTTGTGTGCATTTTAAATGCTGATAGATTCTTCTTAGTCTACTCTTAAAACAACACATTAATGGATTTTATACTTCTTCAGATCCCTTAACAATTTTTCCATTGAATTGTTGGTGATTTCATCAATTTGTGAGGGTCTTTTACAATGTTAATCCTTTTCTTGTTAATAAATCAAGTATCTTGCCTTTTTTGTCTTCCTGGGTTTGCTTATTGTACCCTTTGGTTGTTTAATGTTTATGAGTTTAGTGTTCAGAGAAGGCAATGGCACCCTACTCCAGTACTCTTGCCTGGAAAATCCCATGGACAGTGGAGCCTGGTGGGCTGCAGTCCATGGGGTCGCTAAGAGTCAGATGCGACTGAGTGACTTCACTTTCACTTTTCACTTTCATGCAATGGAGAAGGAAATGGCCACCCACTCCATTGGTCTTGCTGGAGACTCCCAGGGACGGGGGAGCCTGGTGGGCTGCTGTCTATGGGGTCGCCACAGAGTCAGACACGACTGAAGTGACTTAGCAGCAGCAGCAGCATGAGTTAGTGTTGGTTGCTCAGTTGTGTCTGACTCTTTGTGACCCCATGGACTGTAGCCCA